>NC_132909.1:38225274-38525274 GCF_047675955.1 Chlorocebus sabaeus
GGGCGGGTTCGGTGGAGTTATCTGAGGCTACAGTGCTGGCAGTGAGGGGTGGTTCAGGGGCATCATCAGGTGCTGCACTGCCTGTGAGTGGGGGTGCACTATTAGGAGCTGTGCTGCTCATGATGGGGTGGGGGAGGGCAGGTTTGGGGCGTTGTCTAGTGCAATAACACCCGTGGGTGGGTCAGGTTGTGGGCACTATCGGGTGCTAACACTGCCTCCGGGTTTGGGGCCTGGGGGCGGGGGGGTATTGGGGGTTACATTGCCTGCAGCTGTAGGGTGTGTTGAGTGTGCTATCCAGGGGCTACAGGGCTGGCCGCAGGGGGCAGGGTAGGGGTGCTATTGGGGGCTATACTGCCAGCGAGGTTGGCGGGCTGAGGAGGCAGTGACATTGGTGGCCTCCTTCTTTCTGGTGGACTCCAAAGAAGGGATCGTTCTGCTCTTCCCGGACTTAAAGCTCTAGAGGGTGATCTCCTCCTCATGTTCGAGTACGCTTGAGCACTCTTGAGCTCAGCAGGGTCCCCACACCCACTGTGGTTCCCTGGCCTGGACACTCATGTTCTGTGTTGCAGAGACCACCTGGGACTAGCACACAGGGAATAGTGGGCACCACAGGGAGAGGGGGGTAAAGGGCACTGTGTGTGGAGGCGTCAGGAATGGGAACCAGCACTTGGGTGGGGAGGGCTGGCTCCGTCTGAGTTTCTCCTACTTGGGCTCCCCAAGGAGTGCAGTGCAGATGGGCCCAGCAATTCCTGGCCAGCTGGACCTTTTGCTAGAAGCAAAAGCTGGGCTTTGGAGGGTAGGTTTGAGTGCCTTCACTGTAACTGGTCCCTGCCTCCCAGTGGCCGGTGTGACAAGGTGAAGCTTTAACACTTCCACTTAGTGCGTCGTGTTCTAGGCTTTTCTGGCTTGGGGAGCTTGGGCCTCCTTCAGGCTCTGTTGTGCATCAGCTGAGGCTTGGGACAACCTAGGATATGTAGAGAGTTTATCAAGTCCGCTATAGCTAGCTTACATCCTAGAACTCCCTGGAAATTCCCTGGCGGTCACCTTGCTGTTTGCGTCAAACAGGATTTCAATCTCAGGCTAATACAACTGCTGGCCCTGCATGTTCATGTGTCACTGAGATCATCACTTTAACTGACAGTGCTTTAAGTGAGTCCCCACTAGCAATAGCAATTAGACTGCTAATTTTCAAGGTCTGCTCTTCCTGGTTGAACCCCTTTGCCAAAAAAGATGAGGTGTGGATAGGAACATCGTCAATAAAAATGCCACATGCTGTCACAGTTACTATTCAAAGTTTAGTCATTTTTGTGAATAAACAGTCTTTGATTTGTTATGTACATCTTTTATAGTTCCCAAACATTTAAGTGACTGTTTTTGACAGTTTTGTACAGCTTTGTAGTCATTTTCTATGGTGAGAATTTCTCAACCTCCTCCTTTCATCATGATAAAAGTGAATCAGGTTCCCTTTTATTTTCCTTAAGGACCATTCCTATAAAATTCATCAATGGGCAGTCTCTCTAGTAACTTAGTATTTTTTCTCAGTTTTGCCATGTTAATTCTACACATACAGTATCTTCACTGTGGAGATAAAAGCATTGACATTACACTTTTGTGTTTAAGAATTTTTGATCATTAACTGTGGTTCCTTATTTGGTTTTAAGCAAGGAATATTTACACATCTGCTGCTTTGAAATTGATCTTTCTCTTTTCTCAGCTCATTTGTAATTTATACAAACTTTTCTCCTTCTTAGAAATATAATCAAAACTTTTATATGTTTCTATCACAATTTTTAAAAAGAAATTAAAATATATTGAAAGCAAATGGGAGACCACAGTATTTAGGAAGCATTGCAATTTATCACTCTGCCCTTTCCCTTTCTGAGGTTTAAATCTATAGAGGTTTTCTCTTTTATTTTCTTTTTTTTTCCTTTTCAAGGAGGGGAGTGAAGGATAATCAGAGTATTTTCTGGTATACATTGAAGGTAATTTATCCAAGTCTTTACATGATTTCTTGAGACAGAAAATTGTATGGTGACAACTACCACTGCTGAAATTAGTGTACCATTCTGCTAACATCTACTAAAATCAATTTTATTGGAGTCAGAGACTCCAAATATAATTTCAATGATATTGTATAGCCATTCAGAGCTCTAATTTTTAATTTTTAATTTTGGGTTTATGCATATTTTTAAAGTGGTTCGATAATAGCTATAGTAATTTTAGAGAAATTGCATGAAAAAAGATCTGTTTATTAAATAAGTGTTTTTATTACTATTGTCTTAATGTAAAACAAATACACATTTTCTAATGACATAATTCATGAATTTGTACTTAACCTGCTTCTTAGCAAAATTTCTAATGATGTAATTCGTGAATTTCTACTTAACCTGCTTCATAGCAAAAGAATCAGAAGAGAAATAAAAAATGAGAAAACCTGCTTAAGGTATATGCAGTAATATCTATTGATTTAGACTAAAAAGAAGGTATTTTATTCAAAATAAGAACGTGAAAGGCCAAAGAATATTTTTGCGAACTTCAGTTTTAATATTTAAAAATACTTTATAATAGATTGTGGCAAATAGCACAAGTAGAATTCTGATTTACTTTAATTAAAATAGTTAAGTGTATTATGCATTGAAATTTATTATTGAAAATAATATATTATTTTTATTCAGTAATTTCAATAATGTATTCAATAATACATTAATGTAATATTTCAATATATTACATTAATATTTGTTAATATACATATATTTTCCATAATGTATTATTGAATACATTAGGTATTCAATAATACATTATGGAAAATATATGTATATTAACAAATATTAATGTAATATATAAATGTATACAATGTATATGATATACAAATATGTATATATACACATTAAATTGGTAGCTCACTACAGGGTTGACGTGTATCTTTCTTTCAAATGACATCAAATTATGATTTTTAAAATGAGGGAGATTTTATAACATAGCAAATAGTTTTGGCTGAGATGTCAATGATAATCTTTCTGATTCAATGTAAATCACCATTTACCCATTAGATTTTGATTTTTTCTCAGGATTTTTATAAACATTTGCTCTAGAATAGGATTTTTACAGAAAATTATAATACTGCTGGCTATCCAGCATGTTAGAAGCATCTACTCCACTAATCTTAAATTTACTCTTTTTCACCAAGTCACATTTACATGCCAAACTTGACAAATACCTCTGTAAAAGTTTTCTTTTAACTTGAAATAGTAGCACTACACTGAGTTGTTTAAAAGTAAATGACTCATGAATTTACTAACAAGGAAAGAGTGGACTTAATATTTTATAAGTGCCATTATTTCTATTAAAGCCAGTTCATGCCCCTTTTGCACTAAACTTGGCTCCCATAGTTCTTTGGACAATTGGAAGCATTAAATCTACCATCAGAGGGCAAAGAGCTAGAATCATTAAGGATATTCAAAAGCATATGCCAAGACGCTAAAGGCAATTCAATACCAATTCAGAAACCTTCGACACTGGTATTGTTTTGATTCTGCAACACTCTTTCAGTTATGTACATATAATGCATTTCAGGTATGTACATATAATACATTTTTAATGAACCTATTTCTACATTTTAATGTCCTGTATTTAAATTAAGGTGTAAGAATTAATCAGCATGAAATACTTGGGAAGCAAATGGGGGCTGGAATATTTGATACTCGAGTCCATGACAATATGTGCCCAGGAAGAATTTTATAATATAGAACAAATGATGTACCATCTGTCTTTAAAAATGAAATTGTTCTTTTACATGTTAAAAGTAAATGGGATATTAGGAAGTGATTATTATGCTGTTTTTGTGTTACTGTTGTTTCTTTTCCAAAAGAGGAAAGGAGGTCTGGGAAAAAATGCTGATGCTAATACATATTTGACAATTAAAAGTACACACAATATAGTATCTGAAAATGAAAAGATGCTTGTTACAACCACTTTACCATTAACAAATTATTACTTTCATCACCCCAAAGCATCAACATAAAACTGAGCATCAACAAAAAGTGGAGTAAAAGTTATCCAACGATTAGTCTAACACCCCAACTGTTAATTCATTGCTGCCATTTATTCTTCAGTAATTTGCTCTGCTGTGGGTTTTTATCCCTGGTATGAGTTTGAAATGAGTTTCAAAGTACGATTTAATAATCTATTAACTTAAAGTTGGAAATAAAACTCATAGGATGAAATAAACTAACAAAAGATACTGCACCACAGCAAAAACTTTTAAATGGCTTGATGTTAGGGCTGTGCCTATAAAAATTTATTAGCAAATATTCTATGCCACATGGTAACTTTGATTTATAAACTGCAGGTGTTTCATTCCATTTTTCCAATTATTGAATAGAAATATTTTTATGGGAAGAATTTTCCCTTGTTCTCTCCCAACACATTTTTATCTAACTCGCCATTACCTCATCTAGCCACTTCTGTTCAAATGAGTTTTGAAACACCCTCTGCAGAGATGATCATTCAGTCCTGTTCAGAATCGGGGAGACAGGCCTGAATAGAGGGCTTTCTTCAATGTAGTGGTTCTATAAACTTATCCATTTGTGTGAATCTATGTGAATACTCTTGAACAAAATGTCTAAGCAGAAGCCCTTCAGTACATTTCTTGGTCATTTTCTCATGGACTATTACAGGAGGAGCTTGTTGCCCAAGCACCCCTCTGCCCTCCCACCACCTTTCTCCCCTTGGTGCTGGCAAAGGCTGCCTTGTTTTCTGGAGAGTGTGCTATCCCATTTCTCTGATATAGGACGGAAGTGGCACATGGTTAGCTGAGCTCAATGAAAGAGACAGTAGAGTTTTGCCACTTGCTCTCTTACTCTACACCAAAAGCCATGAATTTTTTATTTCCATAACCATCACTTCAAGGAGGTGATTGGTCAGGAGCCAACTAGGGACTAGGGACAGATGGAAGAGGTTTCTAAACTGCAACTTTGAAGCTGCTCATGGAATTATAGCTTGCCACAATCTGGAAGTGGCCCAAACCAGAAGGAATATCTGGACACCTATTGCCAGTACATACAACTTCACAGAGCCTTGAGGGGTAGAGGAGAGAATACCACTATATCTTTTAGACAATAAGTTGGCCAGGTCCCTGTAAAGCTCTGTTAAGGGATACTGTTAGACGTTGGATTCAAGACATGTGTTGGGAGTGAAAGCAAGCTCATATCTCTTCTGTCTACAGAGGATTAGATCAAATAGAGCCAATATTCTCAACCTACAAAAGCAATATCTGAGTCTGGGCCACAGATATACAGAGAAGTCAGTGTGAGTCATGAATTTTTACCTTAACATGATATTAAAATGGTGACAGGTAACATTTATTGAGCACTAAATATATGTCAGCCATTATGTTAACATTTTCATGTGTTACTTAAGAAAATGTCATATGGCCAGATGTTGGCACTTTCATCTGGTTCTGCAAAATTTATTATTTCATTTAATATTCACAATAATTTTATGAGTAAATACCATACCAATCTTACATATAGAGAAATGAGTATTTGTTAACTTATGTTGAACAGACATTGTTTTAAGCACTTGATAAGAATTAAGTCATTTAATTATGTCAATGATGCAATAAGGTAGATGATCTCCAGTCAAATTCAGATGAGGAAGCAGAGGCACAGAGAACTAAAATACATTGTGTAAGTTTGCTTGGGTAATAAGGGGATAAAGCTAGAATTTGAACCCAGGCAATAGGATTCCAGAGTTAATACATTCAGATGCAGAAAGATTAGTTGACTTTTATAGCATCATACATTTGGAAAGTTATATAGCCAGAGTTCAGCCCAGATCTTTCTGATTTCACAGATTATACTCTTAACCACATGATTCTATGTTGTGGTTGAGAACTTAACAAAATTGGCTAATGCTTAGCAGGCATTTAATAATAGGGATGAAGAATTTGGATTCCATTTCACGAGAGAAACTAACATTTGTTGAATGTTTATTACATAATAGACACTCGGATAGCAATTAACATAACTTATCTATTTCCATCTTCCTGAATGAAATTATTATCCCAGTTTTAAAGATTAAAAAATATATTCAGAGAAGTTAAGTAACTTGTTCATATTGGCAAAATAGGTGTTCAAACCCATGTCTCACTGTAGTGTTTTGATGTGGTGGTAAGAACGGGAGCTTGAAAAGCTGTTGAAATAGTGAATTCAAAACTGAGCTAATAGAGCTTGCTTAGAGCTGCAGTGGAAGCTGAGAAGATCATTAGGAGTCTGCACATGTCTGGGGAGTTAGACACGTCGGTATCTTGCAAGATGGACCAAGGAGTGATCCAAAGCTTACTCATCATGTCAAGCTGTGCAATGGTCAGAGTCATAACTTTGATAAAGCCTCCAGCACCTTCTCTTCTGCAGGAATCTTTGCCTTGCCACACCAGGATCAAAACTTGGTCTCCACAGGCTTTTTTACAGAGATTTTTATCAAGAAAGCAAACAATCTAAACTCACAAACACTGCTCTGGAGGAGGGAAGAAAGATAAGGGACTTGACTCACCTTGCTTATTGCAAGCAAGACAGGTTGGGCTACAACTGGTGCATGGGAAACTTATTATGATCACTTGAAGCCTTGACAAGTACAGTGAGTAACCTGAGAGCCCAGCAAGGAGTCTCGACACACTAGTCAATCTGCTGTCAGGGTGAAGCAGACAGTGTAAACCACAGCAGGGCAACAGATTAGGCCTCAGAAGAGCACATGGTCAGCTAAGTGGGAGAACAGAACTGGATCATGGTCAGCAGTGAAGGTAAAAGCAGCTCAGAATAGAATGATGTTTTGTTTCCCTAAAGTGAAAAGAGTGTTTGACAAATGACTGCTGAGAGAAGAGTGGGTCTATTATTATTATTAGTCAGGACCCTGCCAATAAACAGAATCTCGACCAGGTGAATTAGCTGAAGATATTTTAATAAAGGGACAGCATACAGTAGTGAGGGCAAATTTCTGAAAACCCAAAGATTAATGCAGGTTTTCCAAAGTTCAGTAACAGCCTAAAAGAGAAGGGAGAGAATATTAAGCTGCTAGAGACCAGTGATAGCTCAGGGTAGCTGTGATTACGGAGGGATGCAGCCGTTCTCACAGCTATGATGCTGAAACTGGGAGGGAGTGGAGAAAATATTCACCAACTTGTTTTTCCACCTGTCCTTTGATTTCTTGCCAGTGGCTTCCATTGGTGAGACCAACCTGAAGTCACAGTGGAAAGGGAGCCCAAGAGATGCCATCTGTGCACATCAGCTGCTCAGGGCACAAAGCAGAATAGAGATGGGCAAATGATGTTTCCAGTTGGGCAAACACATTAACCATCTACTTTGGAAAAGAGTCCCAGTCTTTAGAATTGTAGTCTCATGTGCAAATATCTGCAGGGGACAGACAAGTATGCAAATAGAAAAAGGGAGCAACATGAGTGAATGGAGGACTGTTGAATATGTGCCCATTTAAAAGGGCATGAATACCACACGTGTAACTTCATTCCACCCTTGAGGTAATGTGAATCCATCACGGCTAGAAGATCCAGTTTTGGAAGTGAGGCAAATCAGCTACTTGGGAGGCTGAGGTGGAAGGATCACTAGAGCCCAGGAATTTGAGTTTTACAATGATCTATAATCCAGATAGCTATGTGACATCACCTTAATTTTAGAGATTAAAAATGAATTGGCCAAACAATTGGATTTCATGATGGTTAAAGAAAACACACCTATGAGAGATTAATCTCATTTTTGGAAGTGAAGCACAACATTCAGGTTATATGAATTCTGATTTTTAAATATTGGTGATTAACTGAAAAAGAAAATCCTGCAACAACCAAACAAAACACATCTGTGAGAGGTATTCATTCCTCCACCACCAGGCTCAGTGGATTGGATAACTCTTGCTTTTCAACTTACATCTTCTACACTCAACGTGATTCTGGAAGTTGCTGAGGAAATCAGCCCCTCAGAGGGGAACCTGGTGTACTTTTGTTCAGCAGCACTGAGTAGATATCACTTTTCCATCCCAGGGCCTTTCTGACCCCTCAGCATGTTACACTTAAGCAGTCACCCAATCTTAGAGTCTGGGTAGTTAGAAATGCAAGTGGAGCACACATTGACCATTGTGGTACCCAAGCTAGTTCATAATCACTCCCCTTTGTATGTCTGTGGTGGAATGATCTCAAAGCTCACATACATGGATGATGTACAGTCTCCCACAGTGGAGGACAAAGGCTGAGACCACATCCTTATATTTGCTTTCTCTCCCTTCCGATTTAATTTTCCTGAGTTCTCCACTGCTGTAAAGAAACAGAAAAAAACCCTTCCTTCCTTGGGCTCTGCTTTCAGAAGAGATTCCTCCTAAGGTTCTACCATTCTGCAAATTCTGCTTTAGGAAAAAATTTAAAAGACCTGTAATTTTTCTGAGGGACATTGCATGTTCACATAATACTGAATATTTATGGTAGAAGATCCCACCCAACTCTGAATTTTTTTTTTTTTTTTTTTTTTTTTAGATGGAGTTTTGCTCTTGTTGCCCAGGCTGGAGTGCAATGGCGCCATGTCGGCTCACCACAACCTCTGCCTCCTGGGTTCCAGCGATTCTCCTGCCTTAGTCTCCCAAGTAGCTGAGACTTCAGGCACGTGCCCCCATGCCTGGCTAATTTTTTGTATTTTCAGTAGAGACGAGGTTTCTCCATGTTGGTCAGGCTAGTCTGAAACTCCCAACCTCAGGTGTTTTGCCCGCTTCTGCCTCCCAAAGTGCTGGGGTTACAGGCCAACTCTGATTTTTAAATATTTAAATGAATACACTTAAGCTGGAAGAGAGGGCAGAGGAAAACATTGTACATTTGTGGCCAGGGATTGCCCCAAGATAGAAAATACCCTCTGTGAATAAGCATGAATTTTTGGTTACATGTTGACACCTAACTCCTTGGAAAATCAATAGAAAGTGATCTTTAAATATTTAGTTTTTAAATGTATTTAAGTGTTGATTTTTAAAGTGGTTTTGCACTTTTTTAGAGAAAACAGCATACATATACATATTAATATCCCTCATAATAACATTTATAAGGTTACTGTGTAGAATCTGGCAAATATGCATGTGAACCAAGAAAATAGGACAAAATGTCAAGTGATTTATATTTATAAGACATATATTAATCAAATCAATTCATCTAATTACTCATCTAGTCAATACACATTTATTATGTGTTTTGTATATGCCAGGCACTGTGTATACTCTCAGGTTACCAGAAGTGATTTATATTTATAAAACACATGTTGACCAACTTATCAAATCAATTCATGGAATTACTCCTATATTTGATGTGTATTTATTATGTATTTTGTGTTTGCCAGACACTGTGTATACCCCCAACTTACCACAATGAAGCCAAAACTTATATCCCTGGTCTCCGAAGTTCACAGGCTACCTGGTAGATAAATAAATTAAACATGTACAAATAGTACATTAATAACTAAGTAAGTTTGTCATGGCAGTATAAAGCATTGCATCAGATGCACTTTTAACTCCAAATTTAGGGGATGAAGAAGAAAATTAATTTTCAGCTGAGATCATAAAGACCAGTCAGAGTTAGTTGACAGCTTTAAAAGAAGAGAAAGATTATTTCTAGCAGAAGAAACAAAGGGGCTATAAGAGAACAGTCTGGGAAAGGATTATCGGGGAGAGTGAAGCAGGGTTTTTCACAAGGCAGGCAAGAAGCAGGTCATGACGGCCATATAATGCATGTTAAAGAAATGGTATCTGACTTTGAGATGGGAAGAAACAGGGACTCTCAGGTCCTCTGAGCTGTCTGCATGGGAGGCCATGGCACAACGTAGCATCCACGGTCAGCCCTCTGCAAAGAGAGGCAGGGGCTAGCTGCTGGAAACCAAAGCACACAGACAGTATAATGAACTGGGGAGATAGAATGGTTGAGAGTGGGTGGTTACTCCATAACAATACAAAGGAACCCAAAGGTATCTGGATGAAATAGACATTATTTACTTCACTGGCAGTCACCAAGTGTGAATATATGTTAGTCATTATAGCTCTACCTATCAATAAACTAAAATTATCTTGCAATGACTTATAAACGATGTCTAATGCTTTATAATTATTTACAGTTATTTAAAAATATTTAAGAATAATGAAAGTTCTTCCTTCCATAGAACAAATCTAGAATTCCCACAGCAAAATAGTCCTTAGTTACTCAAAGTTGAAAGTTTAGAACAACCACCATGGGAATCTCTATCTTCATATTTCAGACCTCCTTAAAAGACAGTATGAATTTGTCCCCTCCAGAATTCATTGTCTCCCTCATCTTCTCTTCCTCGGTAGCAAAGATCTTTCCTGAGCTACAACTGTGGGATACCTAAACACACAGACAAACAAGTTGCTAACTAACCAGTTAAATTTATTGAGAAGCCTGCTTGCGCCAGTGCATAGTAGGGTCTGTGACAACACACGGAAGGCAGACATGCACCTGCAAGCCTCTGCCTTTCAAAACTCCCATACGCTCTTTCTGTCTCCACATCAGCTTTTCACTTCCATTTACAGTGTGCTCTAGACTCATTCATTATTAGCTCCAGTGCTGCCCTTTTATATTGTAGGCTCAGGGGAAAAAAGGTGCCTGAGGCTCAAACATTATGAAGCCTCTACTCTCAGGAACATGTCTGTGCTAATTCAGTCTTTGCACAGACCTCAGAGTGAGTGTCTGAACCCTGCACTCTAGGTGTCTCATTCCCCTACTCCTAGGCAGAGTGCCAGCTCTGCTTAGGCACATTCAAGAAATAGTACAAAAAAAGGAGCACTGTCTCCATGTTGGCCAGAGTTTATCCTCCCATTCCTTTTCACATCCAATGATGTATTTTGGATTATCAAAACATTCAAATTCAAATGCATAATCTCCAAAGATAAAACAACATGGAGTACAATCACGGTGCCATGGACACTGCAGAAGTGCGGTAGAATTCACACCCAGTCATGACATAGGCACACATGTAAAGAGCAGGATGACTCAGTTCTTTGCCTTCCTGTGATGTTACACCATGAATTTGGACATCTTAGAAGGTCTTTAGAAAATTACTCAGCTGTGTTTGTGCCATTCCTTCCTTCACTCATGTAACAAAAGTGTTCTTAGCCCTTACTGCATGCTAAGCACTGCGTCTTGTGCTGGGGACACAGATGAATGAGATACAGTGTGGATCTCATTTCCAACAAATTTCATCCATTTGCCTGTCACTGTAGAGATAACAGATTGCTGTGACAGAGGGTTCATAAAGGAGGGGAAAAGGCTCCTTCCCTAATACATTCCACATTTTAACTGACTTTTTGGCATCACAGCTCTGAGAACTGAACTGACTAAAGAGCAGTTTTCAAGTGGCAGATTGAAAATGAGACATGACATGTATAGTTTGAATGTAAATACTGATAACCACTTGTCAGGTTTAAAATAACTAGTAGTACAAACAGTTAAATCAGTTTCAGGGGGAACTTGTAGAAAGCATAATAAACTTTTCTTGAAAGAATTGAAAGAATCCTTCTACTTGTGCATCGGCATTCCCTGGCTTCAGTGTGATCATTAAATTTCAAGTAATTTGAATGCAGAGTATCAAAATGGCCAAACTTCGTGGTTAGGAGCAGAAACTCTACAGACTGGAGTTGCTGCTCAGCTTGACCACCTGCTGCTTACTGCACCTGGAACACGTTACTTAACCTTCTACCTCTCAGTTTCCTCATCTGTAAAATGGCTAAAGTAATAATAATTCCTCTTTCATAGGGTTCTTATGAGTAGGAAATAGTTAAGAATGGTAAAGTTCTTAAATCTGTGCCTGGAAACTCATAGCAGTAATTAAAATTTCTTGATATATTTAGTACCTCCTGGAAAATATAAATAATATATTCTTCAATTTTCTTGTAGAATTATATTTACTCAAGTAGATATAAAGTATGATATATGAAGAAATACATACAAAGTAAGTTAAAGTGAACTAAGTATAATTTTTTAAAAATATGTTTTATTGTGGCTATATATAATGTAAAATGCATTAAAAAATTTTAAGCCTACAATTTACTGGTATTAATTACATTTGCAGTGTTATTCAACCACCACCACTATCTGTTTCCAAAATGTTTTCATCACCTGTAACAGAAATTCTGTAACCATTAAGCAGTTATTCTTTGTTCCCCACCTCCTCCCTAACCCTGGTAACCTCTAACTTACTTTCTGTCTTTAGATCTACTTATTCTAGATACTTCATTTAAGAGGGATCACACAATATTTTTCCTGTTGTGCCTGGCTTATTTCACTTAACATAATGATGTCAAGATCCATCTATATTGTAGCATGTATCAGAACTTCAATCCTTTTTATGGTTGAATAATATTTCATTGTGTGCGTATACATTACTACATTTTGTTTATACATTAATCTGTTGATAGACACTGGGCTGTTTTCACCTTTTGACTATTGTGAATAATTCTGCAATAAACATTAGTATAAAGGTGTCTGTTTGAGTCCCTGTTTTCAATTACAGTGGGCATATACCTAGTAGTGGAATTGCTGGGTCACATGGTAATGCTGTTTAGCTTTGTCTTAGTTCTGACCGCTGTAACAAAAGTACCATAAACTGGATGGCCTAAGAAACATTTATTTCTCAAAGTTCTAGAGTCTATGAAGTCCAAGATCAAGGCTCTGGTAGATTAAATACCTGGTGAGGCACCACTTCCTGATTTGTAGATAGCTGTCTTTGCACTGTGTCCTCACGTAGTAAGGGGCTTCCCCCGGGTCTCTTTGATACGGCACTAATCCCATTAATGAGGGCTTTACCCTCCTGGCCTAAAGACCTCCACAAGGCCCTATCTCCAAATACCATCACAATGAGTGTGAATTTGGCAGTGGGTGTAGGTGGACACATCCAGTCCATAACAAGCTTTTTGAAGAACTCATACTGTTTGTCCCAGTGGCTGTGCCATTTTACCTTCCTATCAGCAATTTCTCCACATCCTCACCAACATTTGTTATTTTTCTAATTATTATTATTATTGTTTTGGGTTTTTTGAGAAGGAATCTCATGTGTTGCCCAGGCTGGAGTGTAATGGCGTGATTTCGGCTCACTCCAACCTCTGCCTCTGGGGTTCAAGCAATTCTCTTGCCTCACCTCCTGAGTAGATGGGATTACAGGTGCCCACCACCACGCTCGGCTAATTTTTGTATTTTTAGTAGAGATAGGTTTCACCATGTTGGTCAGGCTCGTTTCAAACTCCTGACCTCAGGTGATTCGCCTGCCTCGGCTTCCCAAAGTGCTGTGATTACAGGTGTGAGCCACTGCACCCAGCCTACTATTATTATTATTATTATATTAATAGGTTTGAACTGGTGTCTCATTGTGGTTTTGATCTTATGATTAATGATTTTGAATATGTTTTCATGTGCTTGTTGGCTATTTGTATATCTTTTCTAGAGAAATATCTATTCAAGTCCTCTGCCAACTTTTTAATTGGGTTGTTTGTCTTTTTGTTCCTGAGTTGCAGGAATTCTTTATATATTATGGATCCTGTTTCCTCACTAAACATATACTTTGCAAGTATCTTCTCCAGTGCTTCCAGAGAACCTTTCAATTTCTTGATAATGTACTTTGATGCACTAAAGTTTTTAATATTTGTGAGGCCCATTTTTTTTTTACTTTTGTTGCCAAGGCCATTAAAATTTATCCCTATGGTTTATTCTAATGATGTTATGAATTTAGTTTGAATTATAGTAAATTGTTTTTAAATTAACACATATTATATTCTATTACTAGTAAGCTTTTCACCCAGAACTACCCATGTCATCGCTCTCAGCTCTCATGATTTGGCACAGGGATACTGTATGTAGCTGTAGCCTCCATCTTGACCTTTAATTACTTTCGCAGCTCTCTGAGAGACTCATACAGATATAGTTGATTGGCTTTTGATGAAATAAGACTACCACAAAGAATTAGTGCTTCTGATATCAAATGTTAATGATAAACAGACTTCAACCCTGAAGATGTATTTGAGAGAAATTTAAATCTTTGATTTAAAAAAACAAAAAATGGCTATAATTCCATAGTATTTGTAATTCAATATAGAAATTTTTAAAGTCATGCAAAACCTTAAGAATTTAGTATTTCTCTTTGCTAAATAAGCCTTTAGTTACCAATAAATTTATGCTAGAGGCCTGTTTAAATAAAAATTTCTTTAATGAATTTTAAAATACCTTGTGCTAAAATAATCCTCAGTACAAGCATACCTCAGATATGTTTAGTTCCAGATCAGCACAATAAAACAAATATTGTAATATAGTAAGTCAAACAATTTTTTTGGTTTCTCCAGTGTATATAAAAGTTACGATTATACTTTATTGTATTCTGAATGTGCAAAAACATTGCCTAAAACAATTATGTGTATAGTTTAATTTAAAAATGCTTTATTGCTAAAAAAAAAATGCTAAAATCATTTGAGCCTTCATTGAGTTGGGATCTTTTTGCTGTGGAGAGTCTCGTCTCAATGTTGATGACCACTGATCAATTTGGTGGTTGCTGAAGGTGGAAGTGGGTGTTGCAATTTCTGAAAACAAGGCAACAATGAAGTTCGCTGTATCAATTGACTTGTCCTTTCATGAAATATTTTTCTGTAAGTTGCAATATGGGTTTATGCCATTTTACCCACAGAGTTATTTTTTTCAAAAGTGGAGTCAGTCCTATCAAACTGCCACTGCTTTATCAACTAAGTTTGCATAATATTTTAAATCCTTTGTCTTTATTCCAACAATGTTCACAGCATATTCACTGAGTGTGTACTCCAACTCAAGAAGCAATTCCTCATCCATTCAAGTTTTACCAGAAGATTGCCGCTATTCAGTCACTTTTTTAGGCTCTACTTATAATTATAGTTGTCTCACTATTTCTACTATATGCAGTTACTTCCTCCACTGATGTCTTGAATTCAACAAATGTATCTATGAGACTTCGAATCTACTTCTTCCAAATTCCTATTTGTGTTGATATTTTGGCCTCCTGTTATGAATCATGAATGTTCTTAGTGGTATCTAGAAGAGTGAATCCTTTTGAGAAGGTTTTTTATTTACTTTGCCTAGATCCATCACCTATAGTGTAACAAAATATATTTCTTAAATAATAAGACTTGAAAGTGAAATTCCTTCACCCGAGGACTACAGAATGGAGGTTGTCTTAGCAGGCATCAAAATAACATTAACTACCTTGTACATCTCCATCAGTCTTCTTGGGTGATCATATGCATTGTCAATAGTAATATTGACAATGTAATATTGACAAAGCAATATTTTAAAAGAAATCTTTTTTTTTTCCTGAGTAGTAGGTCTCAACAGTGGGCTTCAAATATTTCAGTAAACTATGCTGTAAACAAATATGCTGTGATTCAGGCTTTGTTGTTCCATTTACAGAACACAGGCAGAGTAGATTTAGCCTAACACTTAGGAGCCCTAACATTGTCAGAATGGTAAATGACCACTGGCTTCATCTTAAAAGTCACCAGCTGCATTTGTTCCTAACAAGAGAGTCAGCCTGTCCTTTAAAGCTTTGAAGCCAGGCATTCACTTCTCCTCTGTCATTATCAGAGTCATAGACGGCATCTTCATCCCATAGAATAGTGTTTCATCTACATTGAAAATCTGTTTTTTAGTGTAGCCACCTTCATCAATTATCTTAGCTAGATCTTCTGGATAACTTGTAGTTACTATATCAGCAGCTGCTGCTTCACTTTGCCCTTTTATGTTATGGAGATGGCTTCTTTTCTTAAACCTCATGAACCAACCTCTACTAGCTGCAAACTTTTCTTCTACAGCTTCATCACGTCTCTCAGCCTTCACAGAATTCAAGAGAGTTAGGCTGTTGCTCTGGATTAGGCTTTGGCTTTAAAAATATTTTTTGGCTGGTTTGATCTTCTATCCAGACTACTCAAATTTTGTTCCGTGTCAGCAATAAGGCTGTTTTGCATTCTTGATTAATGTTTTCACTAGAGTAGCATTTTTAACTTACTTCACAAATTTTTCCTTTGCATCACAACTTGGCTAACTGGCACAAGAATCCCAGCTTTCAGCCTGCCCTAACTTTCGACATGACTTCCCCACTAAGCTTAACCATTTCCAGCTTTTGATTAAAATTAAAGATATGCAACACTTTCTCTCAGTTGAAGACTTAGAGGTTGTTGTGGTGTTACTAATTGGCCCAATTTCAATATTGCCATGTTTCAGGAAGTAAAGAGCCTCTCCTTCCAGGAGAAGGGGCAAGATAGGAAAACAGCAAGTCAGTGGAGCAGTCAGAACACACAAAACATGTATTGATTAAGTTTATCATCTTCTATGCATGCAGTTTATGGCATGCAGAAGCAATTACAACAGTAACATAAAAGATCATGGATTACAGATCACTGAAACAGATAACATAATAATAATGTTTCACCTATTGCAATAATTAACACATGTGATGCAGAGACAAAAAAGGGCACATGCTGTTGGAAAATGGCACCAACAGATGCGCTGGATACAAGATTGCTACAAACCTTCAATTTGTAAAAACAGAGAATCTGCAAGTTACAATAAACTGAAGCACAATAAAGTGAGATGTGACTGTAATGCCATTAGGAATTAAAATATTTCACAAAATCAGGTACAGTTGCATTAGAAAAAAATATTTTAACTTACCCAACTTAAAGGAAAGTATAACATAATTACATGCTAAGTGCTATCAGTTTAATTATTAAAATGAGTAATGTGCATGAAATGAGCTATTGGAGTTTTTCTCATAATATTTCCTTAGTGACTGTATTGAAGGTCTTAGAATTACACAATGACTTTCAATTTTGAATAGCATTTGGCTTATTAGCTCTTTATAAGCACTTGGAGGATAAGACCATCAAGAGCATATGTTTTTACACCCGAATTTCACAGTATAATTCCTTTCACACAATAGGCATTCAGTAAGCATTTGTTGAACAAAATATATTTCCATAGTTATAACTGGCAGTTAATAAATATTTGATGACTGAATTAAAAAGCATAGTAAAACAAAGAATACATTGTAGGAAACAGAAGTGACAACCAATTAAATAGCTCGGGAAAAGGATAAAATGACACTAATTTCATTGAGATTTTAATATACGTTAATGCTGTGTGCATTAATGTAAAGTTATTTACTATATATTACCTGGAGAAATGAAGATAATTTTTCAGAGGAACAGTAAGGTAACCACGAAAAAGGTGATGCAACTTAGGTGAAACTCGTCGAAGGCATGTACTAACTTTATTACATGGTATCTTGTATTTACTGTATAGTTTGCTTAAACTCCTAAGAAGAAATGGTAATCTGGGTGAGGAAAAATTAAAAGCTTTGCAGAACTGTCGTTATAACCTTTACCTCAGAGAATGAGTTTTGGAATCATACAGAGTTAGTCCCGTGAAAGTTGAACAGGTGAAGTTCAAGGTTCAAAGACTGGAACTGGTGGTGAGTCTCAAAAGACACTGCCTCTTTCATCCACAGGATCATTTTTTGAAAGTGTATTTTACCTATACTATGAAGATTTATACTTATTTCATAATTCTCCACAATAGCACTATCTTTTGTCAGATAAACAAGCAAATCTATGATTGGAATTAGAATAAAAATGAGACAATGGACAAAATATTTTAGTTTAACCAGTTATTTCAACAAAACATCAATCCATTCAATGTAGTAAATGTTTCCACTTAATTCTATTATCTTTGTAATAAAAGTTTAATCATTTCTCTGATTTAACAGCTACTATGGGATGCATGTTCTTGAGCTTATATAGAAAACCCTGGAACGAGAAAGTAGTCCACTATTTTGGCACATAAGGGAAAGAAAAAAATATCTCTTTGAGTTGATTTTATTTTTTGATCAGACAGAATCTCTTACTATCTTGAGTCTATCAACCTTATCCCTTCTTTAGGAAATATCTTTTAAAAGTGACAAAAACTGTCTCTTCAACAGGCTTAACCATGTTTGAAGCAGCATCTCCGGTTACTACGAAAATGGAGAGGAAATTGCAGACTGTAGTGGGAATTTTTATTGAATTATATCATTCCTGAACTGGTAAAATATATTAAAAATGAAAATAAGGAATAACATTGCCAGTTGTTCAACACTTTAGAGACGTACTTTTAAAATATCTATAAAAGTCTATATGGTTCAGAAAGTATTTTCATTTTAACAATATTATGCCTCTGTGGACCTTATAATAGAAATATTTGCAATGAAAGCTCACTTTGTATAGTATGGAACAATTACACTTTTAAAATATTGTGTCTTAATGTCACTTTTGCCTTGTCCCAGTGAGTGACTGGGATTACATTGTATACACAGTGCATACTCGAATAATGAATAATGAAATTTCCTGTCAATTTTCTTTAAAATTTTGGTAGGAACTGCAACTACAAAATAATTGTGTGCATAGTAGGTGATCTTTTAAATCATATTCCAAGACTGTTCTGCTTTTAGCAGAACCATTTCACTTTTGATTAATACTCTTTCCTGCTTTCTGGTTCAGAACATTGCTTCCTAGAGTTACAAATTCAGTTTACAGAGTGCCTTCGACCTGCACTCCACTGGGTAAAAATAAAGAGTTAATCCAATGGAATCTGGGTTTGTGTTTCAGCATCTTCAGGTTATCATGGACAGTGCAGGGGAGCTGTAAAGTTAAATTTGTGCGTGTGTGCACAAACTGCCAATAAAGAGAGTTAAAATAACATTTTATAAATCTTATTGTGTTTCCTCTAATCCAGCCCATAGGATAGCTTGGGATGAAACACACATAATGACGAGAGCTCAAGGGTTCACCCCAAGTTCTTCATAAAATAAAACATTCTAAAGGCCTGTAGATTTATGTGCATTTATGTAACCCTTTATTACTTAGATTTTAATAACATCAAAAACACTCTATCTTTTCTCCTTCCCCTCTTCCCTTAATATTTCCTTGCCATATTCTATACTAGTGTTAAAAGAAACAATTAGAGCCAAAAGTATGAGTTTATGAGTGATAGTCATCGATTCTGCGAAACACACCACTTTCATAGTCACAGAACACATGTGAAATAATTGGAAGTTAGAAAACAGAATCAAGTTCTTTGTGTCTTCAGATCCGCTACCTGTATTCAGTGCTGTGACTCCTTCCTCACACATATGCCATGACTCCCTGCCCAGCCACCCATGCACAACCCTGCATACTGTACCCATGCACAAGCCTGCACACCGAACCCATGCACAGCCCTGCACACTGTACCCATGCACAAGCCTGCACACCGAACCCATGCACAGCCCTGCACACTGTACCCATGCACAAGCCTGCACACCGAACCCATGCACAGCCCTGCACACTGTACCCATGCACAAGCCTGCACACTGTATCCATGCACAAGCCTGCACACTGTACCCATGCGCAAGCCTGCACACTGTACCCATGTGCAACCCTGCACACTGTACCCATGCACAGCCCTGCACACTGTACCCATGCACAAGCCTGCACACTGAACCCATGCACAAGCCTGCACATTGTACCCATGAACAACCCTGCACACTGTGCAAAATTATTCCTCAGAGCTGGGTTAAGAAAAGCAATTGGAAAGACAGGAGTGGATGAGCTGTGGGAAATACTGTAGCATAGTTTCCAAAACTTAAAATGCATGGTATGAATTTAAATTCTTCAGAAATACAAAATAATGTCATATTTTTCCTATCTCTGATAAGTCATAAATAGAACAATATTTTTCAAAATCCAGAAGGGTCTCAACACCCTTGTTAAAAGTAGAAGTACAAAAAAGTAATGGTGACAGTAAAACATATTGATAAGAACATGAATTTGAGTCCTGAGTTTTTTGTTTTTTGTTTTTTGCATTTCAATTTCAATTTCATTTCATTATTTTTGCACATTACTTTTGTGATTTTTGCACATTACTTTTGTATCCTGAGACTTTGCTGAAGTTTCTTATCAGCTTAAGGAGATTTTGGGCTGAGACAATGGGGTTTTCTAAATATACAATCATGTCATCTGCAAACAGTGACAATTTGACTTCTTCTTTTCCTAAATGAATACCCTTGATTTCTTTCTCTTACCTGATTGCCCTAGCCAGAACTTCCAACACTATGTTGAATAGGAGTGGTGAGAGAGGGCATCCCTGTCTTGTGCCAGTTTTCAAAGGGAATTTTTCCAGTTTTTGCCCATTCAGTATGATATTGGCTGTGGGTTTGTCATAAATAGCTCTTATGATTTTGAGATACGTTCCATCAATACCGAATTTATTGAGCGTTTTTAGCATGAAGGGCTGTTGAATTTTGTCAAAGGCCTTTTCTGCATCTATTGAGATAATCATGTAGTTTTTGTCTTTAGTTCTTTTTATATGCTGGATTACGTTTATTGATTTGCATATGCTGAACCAGCCTTGCATCCCAGGGATGAAGCCCACTTGATCATGGTAGATAAGATTTTTGATGTGCTGCTGGATCTGGTTTGCCAGTATTTTATTGAGAATTTTTGCATCAATGTTCATCAGGTATATTGGTCTAAAATTCTCTTTTTTTGTTGTGTCTCTGCCAGGCTTTGGTATCAGGATGATGTTGGCCTCATAAAATGAGTTAGGGAAGATTCCCTCTTTTTATACTGATTGGAATAGTTTCAGAAGGAATGGTACCAACTCCTCCTTGTATCTCTGGTAGAATTCAGCTGTGCATCCATCTGGTCCTGGACTTTTTTTGGTTGGTAGGCTATTAATTATTGCCTCAATTTCAGAGCCTGCTATTGGTGTATTCAAGGATTCAGCTTCTTCCTGGTTTAGTCTTGGGAAAGTGTAAGTGTCCAGGAAATTATCCATTTCTTGTAGATTTTCTAGTTCATTTGCATAGAGGTGTTTATAGTATTTTCTGATGGTAGTTTGTATTTCTGTGGGGTCGGTGGTGATATCCCCTTTATCATTTTTTATTGCGTCTATTTGATTCTTCTCTCTTTTCTTCTTTATTAGTCTTGCTAGCGGTCTATCAATTTTGTTGATCTTTTCAAAAAACCAACTCCAGGATTCATTGATTTTTTGGAGGGTTTTTTGTGTCTCTATCTCCTTCAGTTCTGCTCTGATCTTAGTTATTTCTTGCCTTCTGCTAGCTTTTGAATGTGTTTGCTCTTGCTTCTCTAGTTCTTTTAATTGTGATGTTAGAGTGTCAATTTAAATCTTTCCAGCTTTCTCTTGTGGGCATTTAGTGCTATAAATTTCCCTCTACACACTTCTTTAAATGTGTCCCACAGATTCTGGTATGTTGTATCTTTGTTCTTATTGGTTTCAAAGAACATCTTTATTTCTGCCTTCATTTCGTTATGTACCCAGTAGTCATTCAGGAGCAGGTTATTCAGTTTCCATGTAGTTGAGCAGTTTTCAATGAGTTTCTTACTCCAGAGTTTTAGTTTGATTGCACTGTGGTCTGAGAGACAGTTTGTTATAATTTCTGTTCTTGTACGTTTGCTGAGGAGTGCTTTATTTCCAATTATGTGGTCAATTTTGGAATAAGTGTGATGTGGTGCTGAGAAGCATGTATATTCTGTTGATTTGTGGTGGAGAGTTCTGTAGATGTCTATTAGGTCTGCTTGCTGCAGAGATGAGTTCAATTCCTGGATATCCTTGTTAACTTTCTGTCTCATTGATCTGTCTAATGTTGACAGTGGGGTATTGAAGTCTCCCATTATTATTGTATGCGAGTCTAAGTCTCTTTGTAAGTCTCTAAGGACTTGCTTTATGAATCTGGGTGCTCCTGTATTGACTGCATATATATTTAGGATAGTTAGCCCTTCCTGTTGAATTGATCCCTTTACCATTATGTAATGGCCTTCTTTGTCTCTTTTGATCTTTGATGGTTTAAAGTCTGTTTTATCAGAGACTAGTATTGCAACCCCTGCTTTTTTTTGTTCTCCATTTGTTTGGTAGATCTTCCTCCATCCCTTTATTTTGAGCCTATTTATGTCTCTGCATGTGAGATGGGTCTCCTGAATACAGCAAACTGATGGGTCTTGACTCTTTATCCAGTTTGCCAGTCTGTGTCTTTTAATTGGAGCATTTAGTCCATTTACATTTAAGGTTAATATTGTTATGTGTGAACTTGATCCTGCCATTATGATATTAACTGGTTATTTTGCTCGTTAGTTGATGCAGTTTCTTCCTAGCCTCGCTGGTCTTTACATTTTGGCATGTTTTTGCAATGGCTGGTACCAGTTGTTCCTTTCTATGTTTAGTGCTTCCTTCAGGGTCTCTTGTAAGGCAGGCCTGGTGGTGACAAAATCTCTAAGCATTTGCTTATCTGTAAAGGATTTTATTTCTCCTTCACTTATGAAACTTAGTTTGGCTAGATATGAAATTCTGGGTTTAAAATTCTTTTCTTTAAGAATGTTGAATATTGGCCCCCACTCTCTTCTGGCTTGTAGAGTTTCTGCCGAGAGATCTGCTGTTAGTCTGATGGGCTTCCCTTTGTGGGTAACCCGACCTTTCTCTCTGACTGCCCTTAAGATTTTTTCCTTCATTTCAACTTTGGTGATTCTGACAATTATGTGTCTTGGAGTTGCTCTTCTCGAGGAGTATCTTTGTGGCGTTCTCTGTATTTCCTGAATTTGAATATTGGCCTGCCCTACTAGTTTGGGGAAGTTCTCCTGGATGATATCCTGAAGAGTGTTTTCCAACTTGGTTCCATTTTTCCCCTCACTTTCAGGCACCCCAATCAGATGTAGATTTTGTCTTTTTACATAATCCCATACTTCTTGCAGGCTTTGTTCATTTCTTTTTCTTCTTTTTTCTTTAGATTTCTCTTCTTGCTTCATTTGATCCTCTATCGCTGATACTCTTTCTTCCAGTTGATCGAGTCGGTTACTGAAGCTTGTGCGTTTGTCACGTATTTCTCGTGTCATGGTTTTCATCTCTGTCAGTTTGTTTATGGCCTTCTCTGCATTAATTATTCTAGTTATCAATTCTTCCACTCTTTTTTCAAGATTTTTAGTTTCTTTGCACTGGGTACGTAATTCCACCTTTAGCTCTGAGACGTTTGATGGACTGAAACCTTCTTCTCTCATCTCATCAAAGTCATTCTCCGTCCAGCTTTGATCCGTTGCTGGCGATGAGCTGCGTTCCTTTGCAGGGGGAGATGCACTCTTATTTTTTGAATTTCCAGCTTTTCTGCCCTGCCTTTTCCCCATCTTGGGGGTTTTATCTGCCTCTGGTCTTTGATGATGGTGACGTACTGATGGGGTTTTGGTGTGGGTGTCCTTCCTGTTTGTTAGTTTTCCTTCTAACAGTCAGGACCCTCAGCTGTAGGTCTGTTGGAGATTGCTTGAGGTCCACTCCAGACCCTGTTTGCCTGGGTATCAGCAGCAGAGGCTGCAGAAGGTAGAATATTTCTGAACAGCAAGTGTACCTGTCTGATTCTTGCTTTGGAAGCTTCCTCTCAGGGGTGTACTCCACCGTGTGAGTTGTAGGGTGTTGGTCTGTCCCTAGTGGGGGATGTCTCCCAGTTAGGCTACTCAGGGGTCAGGGACCCACTTGAGCAGGCAGTCTGTCCATTCTCAGATCTCAGCCTCTGTGTTGGGAGATCCACTGCTCTCTTCAAAGCTGTCAGACAGACTCGTTTGCGTCTGCAGAGGTTTCTGCTGCTTTTTGTTGTTTTTGTTGTTGTTGTTGTTTAGCTGTGCCCTGTCCCCAGAGGTGAAGTCTACAGAGACAGGCAGGACTCCTTGAGCTGCCGTAAGCTCCACCCAGTTCAAGCTTCCTAGTGGCTTTGTTTACCTACTTAAGCCTCAGCAATGGCGGGCGCCCCTCCCCCAGCCTTGCTGCTGCCTTGCCTTAGATCACAGACTGCTGTGCTAGCAATGAGGGAGGCTCCATTGGCGTGGGACCCTCCCAGCCAGGTGTGGGATATAATCTCCTGGTGTGCCCGTTTGCTAAGACCCTTGGTAAAGTGCAGTATTGGGGTGGGAGTTACCTGATTTTCCAAGTGTTGTGTGTCTCAGTTCCCCTGGCTAGGAAAAGGGATTCCTTTCTCCTTGCACTTCCCAGGTGAGGCGATGCCTCGCCCTGCTTCAGCTCTTGCCAGTCGGGCTCTAGCAGCTGACCAGCACCGATTGTCCAGCACTCCCTAGTGAGATGAACCCAGTACCTCAGTTGAAAATGCAGAAATCACCTGTCTTCTGTGTCGCTCGCGCTGGGAGCTGGAGAGTGGAGCTGTTCCTATTCGGCCATCTTGCTCCCAAAGTCACACTTCTTAAAGTTGCAGTCTTGCCAATGCACCACAGTGTAGCAGTCTCTCTTGTGAGGTATCACCTGGAGTTCTTTGTCTCACCCACCAAGATGATCAAGGAACGGGGACACACAGGTGAGTTTGGATTGAAAGTTTAATAAGCAAAAGGAGGAAGCTCTCTGCAGCAGACAAGGGAGTCTGAGTGGATTGCCGTATTTACAATTGAATCAAAAAGCTCCTATAAGAAACTCCTCTCATCTATCTATAAAACTGTCTGCACAATTCCCTTTATGTATCCAGCTGTGGGTATGTCTCCAGTGAAGCACAAAGCAGGTTTATCTTTTTTGTATAACTGGGTCTGTTTTAGGTAAGCCCCGCTCCTCCCTGTGCAAGTTGCCACAGAGTCCACCATGTATATGCCTGAAAAAGGGAGGAAACACTTTCCTCTGAGCTTGCCAGTTGCACAAAGAACACAAGACTTCTGTGCTGGACACTGCATGCTTATCTGTGCATGGCTGATCTGCAGGTGCAGTAGCTATGATTTTTCAGGCAGACAGCTTCCCTGAGAACCAGTCTCTTACTCGTTTACTCAACTAATTTTCCTTTCCTTCTCTCTCAACATTATGCAGCAAAACAGAGTACACTTCTCTTTCCCAGTAAATCAGTGTTGGTACTCCACTCTGAATATTTGTATTATTGGATTTCTTAGAGAAAAAAATTTAGGATCATAATTTAGATGTCATCAAATAATGTATAAAAATATGCTACTTCATTTCTCTTCTATTCTCTTGTTACCAGACAATAGCTAGTTTTCTTTACTCTCCAACTCCTTTCTTTTGTGCTTCTACCTGATTTTTTAAAAAAACTTCTACACATTTCCAGTGTCAGCATAGCAGAGATCGATTATGTGGTCAAACTACATACACAGGAAGAGTTGAATTATATAATTATACTCAAGCAATTATATTCAAGCTTAACTCCCCTTCAGTTTGTTTTGTGGTTAGTTTATATAATCAGATGTCTTCCTGATACACATTCCAACCCAGTGGTTGTCAAGCTCTGCTTTGTTTTCTAATTGCATTAGAATTATCCAAAATCCTTTTTTTTTTTTTTTTTTTTTTTTTTTGAGATGGAGTCTCACCGTTGCCCTGGCTGGAGTGCAGTGACATGATTTCAGCTCACTGCCATCGCTGCCTCCCTGATTCAAGTGATTCTCCTGCCTCAGCCTCCCAAGTAGCTGGGACTACAGGTATGCGCTACCATGCCTGGCTCATTTTTGTATTTTTAGTAGAGATGAGGTTTTACCACGTTGGCCAGACTGGTTTTGAATTCCTGACCTCAAGTGATCCACCTGCCTGGGCCTCCCAAAGTGAGAATTATCTAAAATTCTTATTATAAATACAGATAAATCAGCACAACTCAAGATTTAAGAAATAAAAATTTCCAAGAGAAGTAACCCAGGAATATGTATTGAAAATGTCTCCCTCAGGTGATTCTGATGTGATATGTGGTCCCAGTTTAAAATGCAAGGAAAATTACCTTCCTTGCCATCCAATTGACCTTTATGTGCAGGTGTCCCTCTTCCCCTTTCTCATTGTGCTCACTCTCCTTCTGTGCCTTTGTTCTATTCTCTCTCCACTTCTCATACTGATGCCAAGCCCTCCTCCATCAATTGTCCTAAAACTCCAAATGGTCAGTTGCCTCTAAACTTCCCTCTGTCCCATGAACAAGTTATGCAGGCAAATGTAGAATTTAAGCTTGGACCAAGCTGAATCAAGAGCTGCAATTAAAGATTTCCCTAAGCCCAGAGGGGACCAGCAAATATTTATAGAAGATTTTGGATTTCTTCTGAGTGCATAAGGCTCAGGGCAACCTGATGCTATAGACCAAGTGTTATTGTCCCCCTCAAATTCAAGTGTTGAAATCTAATTCCCTATGTGTTATATAATATTTGGAGGTAGGGCCTTGGGAGATGATGAGATCGTGAAGGCAGGCACCACATGAGTGGGATTAGTAGCCCCTATCAAAGTCACCATAGAGAGCTCCCTCATCCCTTCTGTCATCTGAGGACATGGTAGAAACATGGCTGTCTATGAAACAGAAGCAAACCCACACCAGACTGGAATCTGCTGACCACTTCACCTTAAATTTTAGCACCTGCAGAACTGAGAGAAATAAATAGGTTTACAAGTTTCCTCATCTATGGCATTCTGTTTTGACGCTAGATTCGCTGAAAACACCAATATATCGACTTATACACCAAATTTTGGAAATGGATGCTGAAACTTTGATGGCAAAAGGTGATTGATCTGCTTGAGAAATGAACCTACGTGATCCCTCTTTCTACAAAGCTGGAGTGAGAGTCAACACAAGCAAGAGTAGGTCACAGTTTTATAAAAGTCATACCTGAAGGGTTTTCAATATCACTTGATCAGATGGTAATTTAATCACACAAAGAACCACAACAAAGCACACAACTATCAGATGTTTTTAACACCACCTCAAAAACACCAATATTACGGAGTGAAAGAAGTCATGGAAGTTTCAAAAGGTCAAACTTTATTTCAATGCTATTATAGATACTTGAAATTCATAGTTACGCCATGAATAAATCCTTGGGCAGGTGGAGGCATGGAGATTCTAGGGTGCAGTTGCTGAGGTCAAAAACTTCCTTTGAAGATGTCCCCTGTCCCCCTCACCCCCTGTCTGCCGGACAAGAGGAGCCCATCCTGGGCAGCACATTAGAGGCAAACGGCCCAGATGCCCAGTTGTGGGCAAACCTCCAGGCCCGGAGGAGGAGGTCACCTCTGGGAGCAGGAGGACCTGCTGGAACCCCTGCCCACAGGCTCCTATTCCTGCTCTCCAGCGCCTCCTGCAGGCAGGCAAACACCCCCAGCAGCAGTAGCAGCAGGCCCTTCAGCAGCTGGGCTGCTGCTCTGCCGAGTGAGAGAAGTCCCTCTCCAGTGAGGCAGAGGAGCCCAGGTTGCACACCCTGGTCTCTGACTCCATGGTTTCCACTGTGTCCAGGACTGGGAGCAGTGCAGGAGCTGTTGGCTGGGGCTGTCCTGGTCACACCTTCTCTGTCATGTCTAGCTCCAGTCACACTTTCAGCTCCAGGACTGAGGCCGGTGGCTCTACAGCAGTTGCCATGAAGTCAGGCAGCTCCTCACTAGGCTGGTCCTGGGCAGTCCCAGGGCAGGGACAGGAGGTCTCTGGAGCTGCCTCTAGCTCCAGCATTGTCCCTGGAGGGGCCCTTCCCCTGGTGCTGCCACTGGCTCAACAGCTGGCCCTGGAAATAGCTATATTTCTGCACCTGAAGCAGGAGCTGAAAAAGGAGAAAGGTCACCAATATCACTCACTTTCCACTGGAATTTCTAAACATGAAAACAACCTCACTGAATTTGAAGGAATTTCAGCCTGAAAACATCAACCCTGGAAAGTCTTCCAGACTGCAGGAGACCTCATCATGTGCCTATGTCTCAATGAGCTCCAGAGACTCCAGCTAGACAAGGACAATGTGCAGTTGTGGCCCTGGTGGGATCACTGGTGAGGCCTGGCCTCTGGCCTAGTAGCTCCATCTGGGGCCTTGGTGTCGACCTGGGGCCTGATGTCTACCTGGTGACTCCTGTCCTATGGTAGGTACCTGGGGGGGCTTCTGCCAAATGGTCAGAGGCATCAGGAGTGAGGGATGAGCCTACATGGGCATCAGCGGAAAAGAAAGGCTCTCACTCCCGCCATTCCTGAAGCAGCAGCCTCGAGATGTGGGGATGCAGCACGGGAACATCTTGTTCTCTTGAGCTTCCCCCACCAAGTGAGCTGACTACGGGGCTGACTCTAGGATGTGGGTGCCTGGTAACCAGAATTCTTTTTTTTTTTTTTTTTTTTTTTTGAGATAGAGTCTCACTCTGTTGCCCAGGCTGGAGTGCAGTGGCACAGTCTTGGCTAACTGCAACCTCCGCCTCCTAGGTTCAATCAATTCTCCTGCCTCAGTCTCCTGAGTATCTGGGATTATAGGCACGAGGCACACATCACCACACCTGGCTAGTTTTTTGTTTTGTTTTGTTTTGTTTTTTGTTTGTTTGTTTTTATATTTTAAGTAGAGAAGGGGTTTTACCATGTTGGTCAGGCTGGTTTCGAACTCCTGACCAAACGATCTGCCCACCTCGGCCTCCCAAAGTGCTGGGATTACAGGTGTGAGCCACTGTGCCTGGCCTGGTTACTAGAATTCTAAGTTCCATCAGGGTCTGTCTGTCACCAATCAAGTGAGGTTGCTTCTTTAAGGTTCCATCCCCTCAGCCTCCTCTTTCCAGAAGACCTACTCAGGACCCCACTGGGCTGCTGACTGCTCACCCTCCCCACAGGTCAGCTCCTTACCTGTATGCAATTATGTTTACTCAGGGACTCTTGTACACCTGTGCCTGGTGTTCACCAGGGGCCTAGGAATCCACCTGGGGCCTGGGATCCTACAGGGGCCTAATGTTACTCTGCAGATTGGATATCAACCTGGGGACTGTGGTTGACCTGCGGGCTGATGTCCACCTGGGGACTGGGTATTCACCTGGGGCCTGCTGTGCACTTGGGGCCGAATGTTCCCCTCAGGGTGAATTCCAACTCAGGCCTGTATGTGCACCAGGGGACTGATGTCTGCCTTCAATCTATGTCCCACTGGGGCCTTGTGTTCACCAGGGACTGGTATCCATCTGTGACCTGATGACCTACTGCATCCTGTTGTTCACCTAAGGCCTGGTGTCTACCTGGGGACTGGTGATCACCTGGGAGCTAGATATCGACCTGGGGCCTGGGTGTCCACTTAAGGCCTGATGTGTACCTGGGAACTGTTTGTCCACCTGGAGACTGGGTGTCCACTTAGGGTCTGATGTCCACCTGAAGTTAGGTATCTACCTAAGGCATGGTGTCTACCTATTGCCTGATGTCCACATGAGTCTGGGATTCAGCTGAGGCCTGCTGTACATCTGGGAACTTGGTGTCCATCTGAGGCCTGATGTCTACCTGGTGACTGCCATCCTCTAGAGGCCTGATGTCCACCTGGGAATGGTCTATCCATGGAAACAGTTATGTCCACCTGGGGCTGGATGTCTCCCAGGGGCTAGATGTCCACCTGTGGCCCCATGTCCACCTAGGGCCTGATGTCCACCTGGGGCACGGTGTTCACCTGAGACCCGGGTGTTTACATAGGGCCTGATGTCCAACTGATACCTAGAGGTCCACTGGGGGCCTTGTATTAACCTGGGGACTGGTATCCAGCTGGGTCCTAATGACCACCTGGGTTGAATTATTCACCTAGAGTTTGGTGTTCATTTAGGGTTTAAGTGTCAGCCTTGGACCTGGTGTCCACCTGGGACTTGGATATGAAACTAG
Source organism: Chlorocebus sabaeus (assembly GCF_047675955.1). NCBI lineage: Eukaryota > Metazoa > Chordata > Mammalia > Primates > Cercopithecidae > Chlorocebus > Chlorocebus sabaeus. Next base: position 38,254,950 of record NC_132909.1, read on the forward strand.
GGGTTTGATGTTCAGTTGAAACATCATGTGCACCTGGGATCTGAGTGTTCGCATGAGGCCAGATAACCACTGGGGGCCTGAATGTCAACCTGGTGTCTGAAATTCACTGGGAGCCTGGGTATCCATCTGGGGCCTGATGTCCACCTGGGACTAGGTGTCAACATGTGGCCTGATGTAAACCTCTAGTTCAGTGTCTACCTTGAGCCTGATGTCCACTGGTGGACTGATGTTTACCTTTGACCTGATGTCCACCTGGAAACAGTCTAATCACTCATGGCCTGATGGTCACCTGGGGTTGAATGTCCAACTGTGCCCAGATGTGCACCTGGAAGCTGGGCATCCACCTGGAATATGATGTTCAGCTGGAGCCTGGAGTTCACCTGAGGCATGAAGTCTACGTGAAGCTTGATGTTCATCTGGGTGCTGGATGTTCATCTGGGGCCTGACATCCACCTGGGGCCTGAGGACCCTTCTCAGGCCTCATGTCCACAAGTTGGCCTGGTATTCATCTGGGGCCTTGGTGTTGATCTGTGGCCTAATGTACTCCAGGGTTCTACTGTCCTCTTGGGTCCCAATGTCTACCAGGATCCTGGTATCCACCTTGGGCCTGGTATCCACCTAGGGCCTGATATTCACCTGGGGACTGGGAAGTCACTTGATAACTGGTGCCCATCTGGGTCCTGATGTTCACCTTGGGACTGGGTAACCACCTGAGGCTTAATGTCCACTTAGGGCATAAGTGTTTATCTGGGGTCTTGTGTTCACGTGGTGCCTGATGTCAACCTTGAACCTAGGTATTCACCAGGGGACTAGTGTCAAGCTGGGGCCAGATGTTCACTTGGGGCCTGATGTCAACTTGAAGCATGGTTGTCAACCTGGGACCTGATGTCCAGTCTAGTGTCCACCTCGGGCCTGTTTTGTATCTGGGGCCTGAGTGTTCACATAGACCCTGGTGTCAATATGGGACCTGGGTATTTACCTGGGGCCTGGATATTCACTGGGACATCATGTCTACCTGGGTATTTGTGTCAATCTGAGCTCTGATGTCCACCTAGGGGTTGGGTACCCACCTAAGGCCTGGTGTTTACATGGGGCCTGTAACACCAGATTCCAGATGAACTCAGATGTCCACCTGAGGCGTGGTGTCCACCTGAGTTCTAAGTGTTCACATAGGGCCTGGTGTCAACTTGGGACCTAAGTATTTACCTGGGGCCTGATTTCCAACTAGTTCTTGTGTCAACATGGGGCCTGATGTCCACTTTGTGTCTAGGTAACCTCCTGATGACTCATGTCCACATGGTTCCTGAGGACCACCTGAGGCCTGGTATTGATTTAGAGCCTAGTATCCACCTGGAGTCTAGGTGTCCACCTGGGACCTGATGTTCACCTGGAGTGTAGGAATTCACCTGGGGCCTGGTGTCCACCTCAAGTGTGTGTATCAAACTGAATGCTGCTGTCCACCTGGATTCCAGTGTATAACTGGGGCATGAAGTACACATGGGGCCTGGGCATCCACCTAGGACCTGATGTTCAGATGAGGGCTGGAGTTCTCCTGGCTTGGTGTCACATGAAGCCTGGGTGTACACCTGGAGCCTGATGTCCCACGTGGATACCATGGCCCCAGTGGTCATCAGAAACTAGGAAACTCTCAGATCCCAGGTGCACATAAAGCTCCAAGTGGCCACCTAGACCACAGGTTGATACACAGGGTCCAGGTGGACACAGAGTACAAGAAGAACACTAGGCCCCAGGTGAACACCAAGCCTCAGGTGTCTACCTAGTCCTCAAGTGGACACCAGGCACTAGATTGACATACAGGTACCAGGTGGATATCAGGCCCCAGGTGAACACCAGGCCCCAGGTGGTTGGGTTACATATACCATAGGTGGCCATCAGCTCCCAGGCCTATATCCACTCCTCAGCTGAAAATCAGGATCCAGGTGGATACCCATGTCCTACGTGAACACCAGGTTCCAAATGAACATCAGGCTTCAAGTGAACACACAGGCCCCAGTTCAATACCAGCCTCAGGTAGATATCAGGAACCAGGGGGACCACAGGGCCAATGTGCATGCCTACTCTCTTGGAATACATCATGTTCAAGGTGGACACCCAGACTCCAGGTAGACATCTGGTGCCAGGTGGACATCTGGTTGCAGGTGGGCATCAGGCCCCAGGTGGATACCCAGTCTACAGGTGTAAATGAGGCCCCAGTATTTCATCAGGCCCCAGTTAAACACTTGACTAAAGGTGTGCATCAAGACCCAGATTGACACGCAGGCTTCAGGTGCACATTGAGCCCAAAGTGTACACCCGTGCCCAGGTGGACAACAGGCCCAAGGTGTACACCAGACCCCAAGTGGACATCAGGTTCCAGGTTGACACCAGTCTCAAGGTAGATGCTTAAGCCCTGATTGGTCATCAGGCCCAAGGTGGATACCTTGACCCCAGGGGGTCATCAGGTCCCAGGTAGTCCCCAGGTGGACACTAGGCCTTAGGTTAACACAAGATCTGACATGGTTTCAGCCCCCATGTGGACTTTAGTCATAAGGAGCTTACCTAGGCCCTAAGTGTGGACATCAGGCCCCAGGTTGACACAATGAACCAGGTAGAAGTCAGGTTCTAAGTAGACACCCAAGCCCTAGGTAAATACTTCGGTCCCAAGCCAACATCAGGCCCTATGTGGACACCCAGACTCCAGGCAGACATCACGCCCCAGGTGAACACTGAACTAGGTGATCATCAGGCCCCAGGTTGACACATAGGCCGCAGGTAGACAACAGGCACAGGTGAACTTCAGGCTCCAGATGAACATTGGGCTCCAGGAAGAAGTCTGTGCCCCAGTTAAACACCAGGTCTTAGGTAGATATCAGGCTTCAAATGGATGCCCAGGCCCTAGGTGGATATAAGGCCTCAGGCAAACAGCAGGCCCCAGGTAGACATTAGACACCAGGTGGAAACTCAGGCCACAAGTGAACATCTGTCCCCAGGTGGACATCCATCCCAAGGTGGACATCAGGCCAGAGATGTACATCCAGGCCCCAGGAGAACTCTAGGTCCCAGGAGGACACTCAAGCGCCAGGAGGACACCCAGTCCCTAGGTAAGTAAAAGGCCCCAAGTGGACATGATGTTCCAGATGGATATGAGGTCCCAAGTGGATACTAGGCAGAGGTGTACATGAGGCCTCAGGTGGACCCCAGGTCTCAGGTGCACACCAGGCCCCAGGGGAACACTGGGCCCTAGGTAAGCATGCAGTCCCAGGTGGACAGCAGGTGCCAGGAGGACAGCAGGACCCAGCTGGTCATAAAGCCAGAGGTGAACACCAGTTCCACATGAGCACCAGTCCTCAGGTGGGCACCTAGTCCTCCCATGTGCATCAAGTACCAGGATGACACACAGGCACCAGCTGAACTCTGGGCCTCAGCTGAACATCAGATCCCAGGTGGTCACCCAGGCCCTAGGTGAACACCAGGTTTTAGGTGGACACCAGGTCCTAGGTGGATATCTGTGCTCCTGATGAACCTCAGGCACCAGTGGACACTCAGGCCCTTTGTAGACATCTGGCTTCATGTGCACTCCCAGGGTCCAGGTATACATGAGGCCCCAGAGGAACATCAGTCCTTAGTCACCTAAGACTGAATTCCCCTAGGGCTGGAGACTGAGTATTCACCTGGGGCCTAGGAATCTACCTGGGGCCGGATGTCCATCTGGGGCCTGATGTCTACTCAGGTTCAGATGTCCACCTAGGGCGGGGTGTTTTTCTGGAGCCCAGAGTTCACCTGACATCTTGGTATCAACCTGGGGCCTATGGGTCCACTTGGAGCCTGGTGTGCACCTGAAGCCTGAGTTTTCACCCAAGATCTGATGAGCACCTGGGGCCCAGGTTTCCATCTGAAACCTCAGGCTCTACATATACATCTGGGCCCCAGGTATACACTAGACACCAAAAGAACTCCAGACCCTATCTTAACATGAGGTCCTAGGTGGAAGCCCAGGCCTCATGTCCACATTAGGCCCCAGGTAGACACGACTCCAGGTGGGCATCAGGCCTGATATGGTTTGGCTCCATGTCTCCACCCAAATCTCATGTTGAATTGTAATCCCCATGTGTTGAAGGAGGGGCCTGGTGGGAGGTGATTGAATCATGGGGGCAGACTTCCCACTTGCTGTTCTCGTGATAGAGTTCTTACAAGATCTGGTTATTTGAAAGTGTGTAGCACTTCCCCCTTCTCTCTCCCTCCTCCTCCTCCGTGGTAAAAAGGGCTTCCTTCCTCTTGGCCTTACATCATGATTGTAAGTGTCCTGAGCCCTCCCAGTCATGCTCCCTATTAAGCCTGCAAAACTGCAAGTCATTTAAACCTCTTTTCCTCTCAAATTGCCAAATATCAAGTAGTTTTTTTTATAACAGTGTGAAAATGGACTAATACAAGGCCTTAGGATAACAACCATGTTTCAGGCCATAGGTGGACATCTGGTTGCAGCTAGACACTATTCCCCAGGTGGATACCTAAGCTAAAGGTTGATGTTAGTCCCCAGGTAAACAACAAGCCCCAGGTGAATACCTGTGCCCCAAGTAGACATCAGGCCTCAGGCTGGCACTCAGCCCAAGCTGAACATTAGGCTCCAGGTGGACACCCAACCTCCAGGTGGATACCAGGCCCCAGGGGTACACCAGATTCCTGGTAGGCATAAGGCCCCAGGAGGACACTAGAATCCAGGTGTACATAAAGCCACTGATTGACACCAAGCCCTCAGATGAACACCAGGCCAACTGGTGGACATTAGGTACATGAGAATACTTGGGCACCAGGTGGGTATCAGGACCCAGGTAAACATCAAACATCAGGTGGACATCATTCTCCATGTAGACTCTAGTCCCAGCTAAACATCAGGCTCCAGGTGGAAGCCCAGACCCCAGGTGCACTTCTGGCCACAATTAAGCATCTGTCCCCAGGTGAACATCAGACTATGGATGGATAGAAAGTCCTCAGGTGGACATCAGGTCAAAAGTGAATATAAGTCTCCAGGAAGACATCTGGCCCCAGGTGGATGTTGAACTAGAAGTTTACATCAGGCCCCAGGTTGACAGCAAGGCCCAGGTAGACAGCAGGCCCCAGGTGAAGACCAGGCCCAGGTGGATACTGAACTAGAGGTTTACATCAGACCCCAGATTGACATTCAGTCCCCAAGTGGTCATGACACCTCAATTGGACACCAAGTCCTCAGGTTGATACCCAAGTCCCAGGTGGACACCAGGTCAAAGATGAACACAAGACCTAAGGTTGACACTCAAGCCCAAGTGGACACCAGGCCCTAGATGAATAATATCACCCAGGGGATCATTAGCACCCAGCTGCATGCCAGTCCCCAGGTTTACAGGAAGCACCCCAGTGAGTTCCTAAGCTCTAGTTGGACGTGAAGTCTCCAGTAGACACCCAGGACTAAGGTGGACATCAAGCATCAGATGGACATCTGGCCGCAGATGAACATCAAGCCTCACATGGCTACCTAGTCCCCAGGTAGACATCAGGCCCCAGTTTGACATCAGTTTCTGAGTGGATCCCTAAGCCCCAGGTGGATATCCAGTCTCTAGCTGAACATCAGTCCCCACGTGGATGCCCAGGCCCCAGGTGGATATCAGGTCTCAGGTGGATATCAGGTCTCAGGTGAACACAAGGCCCCAGGTGAACACATCAGGCACCAGGTGAACACTGAGACCCCAAGAGGACATCTGTCCCCAGGTTGACATCCCTTTCAAGGTATACATTAGGCAGCAGATGTACACCCAGGTTGAAGGCAGACACAAGTCCCCAGTAAAACTGAACATCACAGGAGGACACTCAAGCCCTAGGTGGATGCCCAGACCCCAGGTAATTACAAGACCCCAGGCTGATATCAGATTCCAGATGAATATTAGGCCCCAAATGGATACCTAGGCACCAGGTAGACACCAGGCCTTAGGTGCACCCCCCAGTCTTCAGGTGCACACTAGGCCCCTGGTGAACACCAGGCTCTAGGTAAGCACCCAGTCCAAGGTAGACACCATGACCCAGGTGGTCATTAGGCCACAGCTGAACACCAATCTCGAGTGAACACCAGAATCCAGGTGGATACCTAGTCTCCAAGTGCATATCGGGCCCCAGGTGGACACCCAGCCTCCAGATGAACATCAAGCTTCAGGTGGACATCATGCCTCAGGTGAACTACAGGTCTTAGCCCAGCTGAACATCAGGCCCCAGGTGGATGCCTGGGTTCCAGGTGCACATCTGGTCACAGTTGGACATTCGGCCCCAGGTGAACATCAGGCCATGGGTGGATAAACAGTCCACAGGTGGACATCAGGTCAAAGGTGAACATCAGCCCTCAGGTGGACATCAGGCTCCAGGTTGACATCAAGCCCAAGGTGGACCCTGAACTAGAGGTTTACATCAGGCCCCAGGTTGACACCCAGGCTCAGGTGGACATTAGGCCCCAGGTAGAAACCAGGCCCCAGGTGGATACCTAGGCCCCTAGTAAACCTCAGATTCTAGGTTGACATTCAGGCCCCCAGTAGTCATTTGGCCGCATGTGGACACTCAGGTGCCAAATTCACATGATGTCTTAACTAGACACCAAGGGGTCAGTTTGATACCCAAGTCCTATGTGGGTGCCAGGTCCAAGGTTATACTCAAGCCCCAAGTGGACCCCAGGCCCTAGGTGAATAGTACAACCCAGTGGTCATTAGGACCCAGATTGATACCAGTCTCCAGGTTAACAGGAAGCCCCTAGTGGGTATCTAGGCCCCAACTGGACATCAGGCTTAATGTGGACACCCAGGATCAAGATGAATATCAGGACTTGGTGGACATCTGGTCACAGGTGGACATCAAGTCTTGTGTGAATACCTTGTCCCCCAGACCCCTCAGTGGTCATCAGGTCCCAGTTCAACATCAGTCTCTCGGTAGATACATCGGCTCCAGGTGGATGTCCAGTCTTCAGCTGAACACCAGACCTCAGGTCTTAGGTGGACATCAGGTACCAGTGGACATCCATGCCACAGGTGGAGACCCAGGGCCCAGATGGGCATCAGGCCCCATTTTGGACATTGAGGCCCCAGGTGGATATTAGGCCTCAGGTGAACCCTAGGTCCCACATAGACATCAGGTGTTAGGTTGACACTCAAGCTGCACCCAAGCAAAAAACAGACTCCCATCTGGATATTGAAGATACAGGTGTACAGCAAGCCCCAAGTTGACATCCAGGCCCCAGGCGGACAATATGCCCCAGGTGGACACCATACCCCAGGTGAACAGCAGGCAAGTATGGAACCAAGTACCTAAGTGAACACAAAGCTTTAGGTGATTACTGGGCCACAGGTAGTCATTAGTCTCCAGCCAGACACCAGTCCCTAGGTGGATACCTAGGCCCCAGGTGGACACTAGACCCCAGATGAACACAAAAATCAAGTAAAAAATCAGCCCCCAAGTGGACAACCAGGCCCTAGGTCAATACACAGATCTCAAGCTGACACCAGGCCCTATTTGGACACCCAAGCCCTAGGTGGACTTCAGGTCCCAAGATGACTACCTGGCCACAAGGGGACACCAGGCCTAAGTGAACTTCAGGAAGCAGCTGTACATCAGGTTCCAGGCAAATGTCCAGTCGCCAGGTGGATATCAAGCCTCAGATGAACACCAGGCCCCAGGTAGACATAACACACCAAGTGGACACTCAGGCCCCTACTGAATATCTGTCCCCAGGTGGACATCCATCCCAAGGTGAACATCAGGCCACAGATGCACACTTAAGCCTGAGGCAGACACCAGGCCCCAGGAAAACTCCAGGCCCCATGAGGACACTCAGACCCCAGGTGGATGCATTGGTCCTAGGTAAATACAAGGCCCCAGGTAGGCATCAGGCTCCATTGAACACCGAAGCCCAGGTGGGCACCTAGTCCCCAGGTGTGCATCAGGCAGAAGGTTGACCCAGTCCCCAACTGAACTCTGGGCCCCAGCTGAACATCAGAACCCAGATGGTCATCCAGGCTCCAGGTGAACACATGGTCTTAGGTGGACATCAGGCCCTGCATGAACACCCAAGCCCCAGATAACTATCAGGCCTGAGGTGCACACCAAGCCTCAGGTGGGCATCTGGCTCCAGATGGCCATAGGTGGATAACTAAGCCTCTGGTGAATATCAGGCCCCAGGTGGACACCAGGCCCTAGGTGAACATCTAACCGCAGGGGGACATCCAGCCGCTGGTGAACATCATGGTTCACACGGATAAGCAGTTTACAGATGGACCCTAGACCTCAGGAGGATACCAGTCACTGGGAAGACATCAGGCCTCAGGTGGAAAATGGGCTCAAAGTGTATATCAGGCCTCAAATTGACAGCCAGGCCCCCAAGTTGTCCACTCAGGTTGCCAGCAGGTGCCTGTGTGTCAATCTAGTGCCTAATGTCCACCTGAGGACTGTGAGCAAACCTGGGGCTTAGTGTTCACCCTGGGCCTGGTGTTTATCTTGTGCCCAGTGTCCATCTGGAACCTGAGTATCAACCTGGGGCTTGAGTTTCTACTTGTAGGCTTATGTGCACCTGGGGCCAAAGTTTTTCTTTTTCCTGGGACCTGATGACTACCAGGGGTCCAGGTGGACACCAGGCCAGGAGAACTCCAGATCTTATCTGAACAGTAGGCCCCAGGTGAATGCCAGGGCCCCATGGATTTGTTCATCAGGCCCCAGGAAGTCACTGGACTCCAGGTGGACATCAGCCCTCAAGTTGATACACACAAGGTGGCCATGAGGCTCCAGCTGAATATGAGACTCAAGGTTAATACCAGGCCTCAGGTTGTCCTCAGGACCCATGTGGGCATCAGTCACCAGGAGGTTATCTTAGGCCCAAAGTGGACATCAGGTCCCCAGGTAGACACCCAGGCCATAGGTAAATACTTAGGTCCCAAGCTGACACCAGGCCCTATGTAAACACTTAGGCTCCAGGTGGACATTAGGCCTTAGGTAGACACTGGACTCCAGGTGGACATCAGGTCCCTGGTTGACACCCAGGTCCCCAGTGAACACCAGGCGAAGATCCTGGCTGAACATAATGTTCCAGGCAAATGTTCAGGCCCCAGGAGAATACCAGGTCTTAGATAGACATCATGCCCCACATGGATTCCCAAGCCCCAGGTGGATATCAGGCCTCAGGTGAACACAAGGCCCTAGGTAGACATCAGGTGCCAGGTGTACACTCAGGCCTTGTATTAGTCTGTTCTTACACTGCTAACAAATACATACCTGAGACTGGATAATTTATATTAAAAAAGGCTTAATTGACTCAGCTCCACATGGCTGGGGAGGCTTCACAATCATGGCTGAAAGCAAATGAGAAACAAAGTCATGTCTTACATGGCAGCAGGCAAAAGACCTTGTGTAGGGGAACTCTGCTTTGTAAAAATCATCAGCTCTCATGAGACTTATTCACTACTATGAAAACAGCATGAGAAAGACAGGCCCCCATGATTCAATTACCTTCCACTGGGTCCCTCCCATGTCACAGAGAAATTATGGGAGCTAAAGTTCAAGATGAGAACTAGGTGGGAACACAGCCAAATCATACCGTTCATCTCCTGGTCCGTCCCAAATCTTATGTTCTTACATTTCAAAACCAATCATGCCCCCCCACATTTTCTCGGTCTTAACTCATTTCAGCATTAACTCAAAAGTCCAAGTCCACAGTCTAAAACAAGACAGGTCCTTTCCACCTGTGACTGTGTGAAATCAAAAGCAAGTTAGTTACTTCCCAGATACAGTGGGGGTACAGTTGTTCCAAAAGGGAGAAATTGGTCACAACCAAGGGGCTACAGGCCCCATGCAAGTCTAAAATCCAGCAGGGGAGTCAAATCTTTTGTTTGTTTGTTTTATACTTTAAGTTTTAGGGTACATGTGCACAACCTGCAGGCTTGTCACATGTATACATGCACCATGTTGGTGTGCTGCACCCATTAACTCGTCATTTACATTAGGTATATCTCCTAGTGCTATCCCTCCCCGCTCCCCCAACCCCACAACAGGCCCCACTGTGTGATGTTCCCCTTCGTATGTCCAAGTGTTCTCATTGTTCAATTCCCACCTAAGAGTGAGAACATGTGGTGTTTTGTTTTTTGTCCTTGTGATAGTTTGCTGAAAATGATGGTTTCCAGCTGCATCCATGTCCCTACAAAGAACGTGAACTCATCATTTTTTATGGCTGTATAGTATTCCATAGTGTATACATGCCACATTTTCTTAATCCAGTCTATCATTGATGGACATTTGGGTTGGTTCCAAGTTTTTGCTATTGTGAATAGTGCTGCAAAGAACATACATGTGCATGTGTCTTTATAGCAGCATGATTTATAATCCTTTGAGTATATACCCAGTAATGGGATGGCTGGGTCAAATGGTATTTCTAGTTCCAGATTTTTGAGGAATCACCACACTGTCTTCCACAATGGTTGAACTAGTTTACACTCCCACCAACAGTGTAAAAGTGTTCCTATTTCTTCACATCCTCTGCAGCACCTGTTGTTTCCTGACTTTTTATTGATTACCATTCTTACTGGTGTCAGATGCTATCTCATTGTGGTTTTGATTTGCATTTCTCTGATGGCAAGTGATGATGAGCATTTTTTCATGTGTCTGTTGGCTGTATGAATGTCTTCTTTTGAGAAGTGTCTGTTCATATCCTTTGCCCAGTTTTTGATGGGGTTGTTTTTTTCTTGTAAATTTGTTTGAGTTCTTTGTAGATTCTGGATATTAGCCCTTTGTCAGATGAATAGATTGCAAAGATTTTCCCCCATTCTGTAGGTTGCCTGTTCACTCTGATGGTGGTTTGTTTTGCTGTGCAGAAACTCTTTCGTTTAATTAGATCCCGCTTGTCAATTTTGGCTTTTGTTGCCATTGTTTTTGGTGTTTTAGACATGAAGTCCTTGCCCATATCTTAAAGCTCCAAAATGATTTTCTTTTGACTTCATGTCTCACATCCAGGACATGCTCATGCAAGAGGTGGGTTCCCATAGTTTTGATCAGCTCTGCACCTGTGGCTTTGCAGGACACAGTCACCCCTCCTGGCTTATTTCCCAGGCTGGTGTTGAGTATCTGGCTTTTCTAGGCCAACAGTGCAAGCTGTCAGTGGATCTACCATTCTGGAGTTTGGAGGATGGTGGCCATCTTCTCGCAGCTCCACTAGGCAGTGCCCCGGTGGGGACTCTGTAGGGGGGCTCGCAGCTCACATTTTCCTTCTACATCACCCTAGCAGAGGTTCTCCATGAGAGCTTCATTCCTGCAGTACACCTCTGCATGGACCTCCAGCCATGTCCATACATCCTCTGAAACCTAGGTGGAAGTTCCCAAATCTCAGTTCTTGATTTCTGTGCACCTGCAGGCCCAACAACACATGTAAGCCACCAAGGCTTGGGGCTTATACCCTCTGACGCAATGGCTTGAATTCTATGTTGGCCCCTTTTAGCCATGCCTGGGATGCTGGGCACCAAGTCTGCACAAAGCAGCAAGGTCCTGGGCCAGGCCCATGAAACCATTGTTCTTCCTAGGTCTCCAGGCATTTGATGGGAGGGGCTGCTGTGAAGACCTCTGACATGCCCTGGAGACATTTCCCCATTGTATTGGTAATTACCATTTGGCTCCCTGTTACTTATGCAAATTTCTGCTTCAGCTTGAATTTCTCCTCAGAAAATGAGTTTTTCTTTTCTATTGCATCATCAGGCTGGAAATTTTCCCAAACTTTTATGCTCTGCTTCCCTTTTAAACATAACTTCCAATTACAAACCATATATTTGTGAATACATAAAACTGAGTGCTTTTAACAGTACCCAAGCCACCATTTGAACACTTTACTGCTTAGAAATTTCTTCCATTAGATGCCTTAAATCACCTCTCTCAAGTCCAAAGTTCCACAAATCTCTAGGGCAGGGGCAAAATGCTGCCAGCCTCTTTTCTAAAACATAGCAAGAGTCACCTTTATTTCAGTTCCCAACAAGTTCCTGTCAGCATTTTGATCAAAGCCATTGCCAATCAACAGGTCTCTAGGAAGTTCCAAACATTCCCATATCTTCCTGTCCTCTTGTGAGCCCTCCACACTGTTCCAACCTCTGCCTGTTATCCAGTTCCAAAGTCGTTTTTACATTTTTGGGTATCTTTGCAGCAGCACCTCACTCCTGCTACCAGTTTACTGCACTGGTCTATTTTCATGCTGCTAATAAAGACATACTTGAGACTGGGACATTTATAAAGGTAAGAGGTTTAATGGACTCACAGTTCCACATGGCTGGGGAGGCCTCACAATCATGGCTGAAGGTGAATGAGGAGCAAAGTCACATCTTATATGGTGGCAGGCAAGAGAGCTTGTTTAGGGAAAGTCCCCTTTACAAAACCATCCGATCTTGTGAGACCTATTCGTTACCAGGAACACAGCACAGGAAAGACCCACCCTCATGATTCAGTTACCTCCCATTGGGTCCCTCCCATGACACGTGGAAATTATGGGAGCTACAATTCAAGATGAGATTTAGGTAGGGATGCAGCCAAATCATATCAGGCCCCACGTGAATGTATGTCCCCAGATAGACATCTGTCTCAAGGTGGACATCGGGTCACATATATATACTCAGGCCCAAAGGGGACACTTAAGCTCTGGGTGGATGCCCAGGCCATAGGTAAATACAAGGTCCAAGGTGGACATCAGGCCGATGTGGACCTCCTACATCTCAGGTGCACAACAGTGCTGCCTCCTGCCATCCACCTCAGGCCCCAGGTGGAAACCCAGTCCCAGGTAGACACCAGGCACTTGATGAACACTAGGACCCATGTGGTCACCAGGCCACAGCTGGACACCAGTCCCTGTGAACAACAGACCTCCTCTGCAGGTGCACATCAGGCATCAGGTTGACACACAGGTCCCAGCTGAAATCTGGCCCTCAGCTGAACATCAGATCTCAGGATGTCACCCAGTCCCCAGCTAAACACCAGGTATTAGGTGGACATCAGGCCCCAGGTGGACACCAGGCCTCAGGTGGATATCTAGGCCTTTGATGAACATCAGGCCCTAGTGGATGCTCAGGCGCCATATAGACATATGCCCTATGTGAACACCAAGGGTCCAGGCAGGCATTAGATTCTAGATGATCTTAGTCATGTAGGGCTGGGTCCACCTAGGGCCAAAGCCTGGGGCCTAGGTATCCAGCTGGGGCCAGATGTCTCTCTGGGGTCTGATGTCCACCTCAGGCCTGGATGTCCACCTGGACCATTGTGTTCTTGAGCCCAGTGTCCACCTGGAGCCTGGCTATCACCCTGTGACCTGTGTGTCCACTTGCAGGCTGATGGGCATCTGGAGCCTAAGTTTCCAGCTAGGACCTAATGACCATCTGGAACCCAGGTACCCTCCTGAGGTATCTGGTTCCAGGCCCCAGGTAAACTTAAGAGCATATCTGAACATCAGGTCCCAGGTGACTGCCAGAGTCCCATATGTACATTAGGGTCTAGTTAGACACTGGATTACAGGTGGACATTGGCCCTGAGGTTGACACACACACTCCAGGTGGACACAAGGCCCCATGGGTATACTTGTGCTCCAGATGTTCATCAGTCCCCAGGTGAACATAAGACCACAGGTGGACATCAGGTCTCAGGTGCACATCTAGCCCTAGGTAAACATCAGGTTTAAGTAAATAGCCAATGGGCACACAGGTGCACAACAGGCTCAATGTGTACACTGAACTCCAGGTGGGCATCAGGTCCTAGGTTGATAACCGTGCACCAGGTGGACAGCAGTCCCCAGGTGAACACCTAGATTCAAGGTTGACATCAGGCCCCAGGTGTACACCAGGCCCCAAGTGAACACCAGGCCCCAGGTGAATACCTATGCCCCAAGTGGACATCAGGTCCCAGGTAGGCACTCAAGTCCCAAACTGAACATCAGGACCCAGGTGGACACCAGTCAGCAAAGATTCCTAGGACCTGGGTGAGCATCAGGCCCCTTGTGGATACTAGGCCCCAAGTGTACATCAGGCCCCAAGAGGACATTGGAATGTATGTGCACATCAGGCTGCAGGTTGACCCCACATCTCCAGATGAACACCAGGCCAACTGGTGGATATCAGGTGGCATGAGAGGACACTTAGGCCCCAGGTGGATACCCAGGACCCAGTTGCACATCTGGCCATCCAGGCCCCAGGTGAACATCAAGCTTCAGGTGGACATCATGGCCCAGGTTAACCTTAGGCCCCAGCTGAACATCAGGTCCTAAGGGTATACCCAGGCCTCAGTTGCACATCTGTCCACAGTTGGCCCTCTGACCTCAGGTGGACATTTGACTGTGGGTGGATATCCAGTCCCCAAGTGGACATTAGGTCAAGGGTGAACATCAGTCCCCAGGTGAACGTCAGGCTCAAAGTTGACATAAGGCCCCAGGTGGATATTGAACTTGAGGTCTACATCAGTCCTCAAGTTGACACCCAGGACCAGGGGGCAGTACACCTTAGGTGAATACCAGACCTAGGTGGACATCAGGTCCCAGATAGAAACCAGGACTCAGGTGGGTACCTAGGCTCCTGGTGGATATCAGGCCTCGGGTGAACACCAGATCCCAGGTAGACATCAGGCAACATGTGGACACTCAGGTCCCAAGTGGACATCTGTCCTCAATGAATATCCATTTATAGGTTTACATGAGGCCACAGTTATATTCCCAGGCCTTGGGCAGATACCAGGTCCCAGGAGAACCCTAGATCCCAGGAATACACTGAAGCCCCAGATGGACACCCAAGACCCTTGGTAGCTACAAGTCCCCAGGTAGACATTAGGCTCCAGATGGGTATGAGACCCTAAGTAGATACCTACGCTCTAATTGGACATCAGCCTCAGTTGGATTCCCAGGTCTTAGGTGTACATCAAGCCTGGGTGAACAACATACCCCTGGTATTTATAAAGCCCCAGCTGGACACCAGTCTGCAGGTGGATACCTAATCCCCAGTTCGACATCAGTTCCCAAGTGGACACCAGGCCTCAAGTGAACAAAAAAGTCAACTGTGTACCTAGTTCCCGGGTGGGCATCAGGCTGTAGGTTGACACACAGGCACTAGGTGGATATCAGGCTCCAGGTCGATGCCTATACCCAAGGTGGATATCAGGTCCCAGGTCTATACCCAGTCCCCATCTGAACATCGGGATCCAGGTGGATACCCATGCCCTAGGTGAATACCAAGTTCTAGATGAACTTTGGTCCCCAGGTGGGCACCAGGCCCCGAACGGATACCTAGACCCCTGGTGAACATTGGGTGAACACCCAAGCACCAGATGGACATGAGGTCCCAAATGCATACCCAGGCCTCAGGTGGATATCAGGCCCCAGGTAGATACTGCACTCCAGGTATATATTAATACGTGTTTGACACCCAGGACCCAGATGGACACCAGGACACAGGTGAACATAAGGCCCCAGGAGGATACCAGGCCTTATGTGCATATTTGCCTCCAGGTGGACACCCAGGCCCCAGGTGAACATCAAGCCCCAGGCAATCATCAGGCCCCAGTTGGACATCAGAATCCAAATGGGCACATAGGCCCCTGGTGGACACCAGGTCCCAGGTAAAGATCAGGCCTCAGATGGATACCCGGGTCCAGAGTGGACATCAGGCCTGAGTTAGATGGTGATCTCCCAGGTGGACACCAGGGCCCAGCTGAACATCAGGCCCCAGATGTACACACAGGCCCCAGGTCATGCCAGGCCTTAGGTAGACATCAGGCCCCAGGTGGATACCTAGTCTCTTGATGAACATCACACTCAAGGTGGACATCTGGCACCAGGTGGTCATCTGTCCACAGTTGGACATCAGGCTCCAGATTTACATCAGGCTTCTATTGGACACTGGACTGGAGGAGTGACTTAGGACCCAGGGTGACCTCCATGCCCCAAGTGGACATCAGATTCCAGGTTGACTCCCAGACCCCAGGTGGACACTAGACCCTAGGTTAATGGCAGGCCTCAAGTTGTTCTCAGGCCCCATATGGTCATCAGTCATATGGATCTTACCTAGGACCCAAGTGAACAGTCAGGCCTGTGCCTGACACAAAGAACCAATTGGAAGTCAGGCCCCAAGTGGACACCAAGGCCCTAGGTAAATACCTTGATTCCCAAGTCAATGCCAGGCTCTATGTGGAAACCCAGGCCCCAGGTGGGCATCAAGCCCCAGATGAACTCTGAACTCCAGGTGGTCATGAGGCCCCAGGTTGACACTGAGACGCCAGGCATATGTAAACTTCAGGCCACAGCTGACGATTGGATTTTTGGCAAATGTCCCATGCCCCAGGTGGGTATCAAGTCTCAGGTGAACAGCAGGCCCCAGGTGGACATCACCCACCAGGTGGACACTCAGTCCCACGTGGACAACTGTGCCCAGGTGCACATCCATCCCAAGGTGGACATTAGGCCACAGATGTACACCCAAGCTCCAGGCAGGCACCAGGCTCCAGAACTCTAGGCCCCATAAAGACACTCAGGCCCCATGTGGTTGCTTAGGCCCTAGGTAAATACAAGGCTCCAGGTGGACTTCAGGCTCCAGTGAACACCAGCGCCCAGGTGGGTACCTAGTCCTTAGATGTGCACCAGGTTGACACACAGTCCCCAGTTGAACTCTGGGCCCCAGCTGAACATGAGATATCAGGCGGTCACCCAGGCCTCAGAAGGACACCAAATCTTAGGTGGCTATCAGGCCCAGGTGGACACCAGCCCTCCCATAGACACAGGTCACCAGGTAACTATCAGGCCCCAGATGGATATCCAGGCCTATGGTGAACACCAGGTCCTAGAGGACACCCAGGCTTCATATGGACATCAGGCCCCAGGTGGACACCTAGCCCCAGGTGAACTTCACACTCCATGTGGACACCTAGCCCCAGGTGAACCTCACACTCCATGTGGACACCAGGCCCTACATGGACATCAGGCCACAAGTGGACATCTAGCCCCAGAGGGACATTCAACCCCACATGGACATCAGGGCCTGCATGGATAAACCATTTCCAGGAGGACACCAGTCACCAGGTAGACACCAGGCCACAGGTGAACACTGGACTCAGGCTGTATATCAGGCCCCGAGTTGACAACCAGGCTCAAAATGGACACCAAGGCCCCAGTGACCACAAGCCCCAGCTGAACAACAGACTCATGTGGACCTCAGGCTGCAGGTAGACACCATTCCTGAGATGGATACCTAGGCTATAGGTGACCCAAGGTGGACACTCAGTCCCCAGGTGGTCATCAGGCCCTAGGTAGACATTCAGGTTCCAGGCACACATCAGGCCCTAAGTGACACCCAGGCCCCAGTGATCACCAGCCTCAGGTAGACACAGTGGCCCAAGGTGGAACTCAGGCCTGAGGAGGATATTTGGCCCCAGGTGCACATCAGGCCCCAGGTGGATACTCAGTCCCCAGGTGGACATCAGGCCCTAGGTTGACACCAGTCCCCAGGTTGATACCTAGTCCTCAGGTGACTATCCAATCCCCAGTGTAACATTAGGCCCCTGTTGGATCCCAGACCCCAAGTGGATTCCTAGGCCCACAGTGAACATCAGCCACACGTCTACAGGCAGGCCCTGGGTGGACATAACTGTGTACAGGTAAGGAGTTGACCTGCGGGGAGGGTGAGCAGTCAGCAGCCCAGTGGGGTCCTGAGTAGGTCTTATAGAAGGAAGGAGTTGAGGGGATGGAACCTTAAAGAAGCGACCTCACTTCCTTGATGACAGACCCTAACAGAACTTACGATTCTGGGAACCAGGTGCCCATATCCTAGAGTCAGCCCTGTAGCTAGCTCACTTAGTGGGAGATGCTCAAGAAAGCAAAATGTTCTCATGTTACATCCCCACATCTCAAGGCTCCTGTCTCAGGAGGGCCCAGAGTGAAAGCCATTTGTGATGACGCCAATGAAGGCCCATCCCTCACCCCAGATGCCTCTGGACAATTGGCAGAAGACCCCAGGTATCACAGGACAGCCCAGGGCAGGCCCTACCAGGCTGACGATCACCACTGATCCCACTCGGGCTGCATCTACACATTGTACTTGACCAGCTAGAGCCTCTGAAGCCCACTGATGTACAGGCACATGGTGAGGTGACCTGCAGTGTGGAAGACTATCTGGGAGTGGTGTCTTTGCACTACAATC
Organism: Chlorocebus sabaeus; assembly: GCF_047675955.1. Lineage (NCBI taxonomy): Eukaryota > Metazoa > Chordata > Mammalia > Primates > Cercopithecidae > Chlorocebus > Chlorocebus sabaeus. The sequence goes on from NC_132909.1 coordinate 38,273,141, forward strand.
CGTGTAAATTCAGTGAGGTTGTTTTTGTGTTTGGAAATTCCAGTGGAAAGTGAGTGACATTGGTGACCATTCTCCTTTTTCAGCTCCTGCTCCATGTGCAGAAATACAGTTATTTCCAGCACCAGCTGTTGAGTTAGTGTCAGCACCAGGGGAAGAGCCCCCTCCAGGGACAGTGCTGGAGCTAGAGGCAGCTCCAGAGACCTCCTGTCCCTGCTCTGGGACTGCCAAAATCTAGCCCAGTGAGGAGCTGCCTGACTTCATGCCACTTGCTCTAACCACTGGCCTCAGCCCTGGAGCTAAAAGCATGGCTGAAGTTAGAGGTGGCAAGGAGGGTTGGGCCAGTACTGCCCCAGTCAGCAGCTCTCACGCTACTCCCAGTCTGGGACACAGTGGGAGCCATGGAGGCAGAGAACAGGGAAGCCTGCAAAGAGGGGTTCCAGCAGCTCCTCCTGTCCCAGAGGTGGCCTCCTCCTCCAGGCATGGAGGTTTGCCCTCTGCTGGGCATCTGGGCTGTTTGCTGCCTGGGATGGGCTCTTCTTGACAGGCAGGCAAGGGGTGAGAGGGTCAGGGGGTGTCTCCAAAGGAAGCTTCAAAACTCAGCAGCTGCACATCAGGGTCTCCATGCCTCCACCTGCCCAAGGATTTATTCACAGTGTTAGAATTAAAAGTTTATACAATGACATTTAAATAAAGTTTGACTTTTTGAAACTTGAATGCCTTCTTTCGCTCCTTAACATTGTAGCTGATGTTTTTGAGGCATCTTGAAAACCTCTAATAGTTGTGTTTTTGTTGTGGTTTATGTAACTGAGGTAGCATCTAATCAACTGTGATTGGAAACCTTTCAGGTATGGTTTCAGAAGATCTTGACCTACTTTTGCCTGTTTTGACTCTCCCTCTGGTTTACTGTGGAAAGAGTGATCATATAGGTTCATTTCTCAGGCAGATAGATCAACTTTTACCATCAAAGACTTAGTATCATAGTTTCCAAAATTTATGTGTACAAGTTGATATGGTATTTTTGCTAATCTGTGGTTAAAACAGGAAGCTGTACATAGACTAAGTAGCTTATAAAAACAAATTCATTTCTCACAGTTCTTGAGAAGGTAAAATCCAAGGACAAGTGGTCAGCAGATTCTGTGTCTAGTGAGGGCTGGCTTTCTGATTCATAGGTAACCATGTTTCTACTGTGTCCTCACATGACAGAAGGGATGAGGGATCTCTCTGTGGTCCCTTTGATAACAGCATGAATCCCATACATGAGGTCTCTGCCTTCATGGCCTAATCACTTCCCAAGGCTCTACCTCCATATACCATCCCATAGGGAATTAGATTTCCACACTTGAATTTGAGGGGAACAATAATAACATTTGGTCTATAGCATCAGATCACCCAGAGGCTTCTGTACTCAGAGGAAATCTATAATCTTTGTAAGTATTTGCTGGTCCCCTCTGGGTTTGGGGAACTCTTTATTGCTGCTCTTGATTCAGTTGGATCCAAGCTTAAATTCTACATTTGTTAGTACACCTTTGTCATGGAAAAGAGGGAACTTTAGCAGCAACTGGCCATTTGGAGTTTTAGGATAATTGATGGGGAGAGGGCTTGGATCTGGATGAGGAGAATTGGAGAGAGGAGAGGACTAAGCTGCAGAAGGAGAATGAGCAAAATGAGAAAGGAGAAGAGGGACATCTGGACATAGAGATCAGCTGGAAGACAAGGAAGGTGTAGGCTTAGTGAGCAATGAGCCTATTGTGTTGTTGCTTATGTTTGCCAAATTGGCCCTTAGGTTTGACCGGAGAAGTTTGTAATGAGACAATTCTTGATTCAGAATAGCATTTGGAAGCCCTCACATACCAACCCCAAAATACTATTCATTAGGCCTGAGAAACCTTATTTTCATTTTTTAAACTAATTTCCTGTTTGCCCTGAGGATGCTTTTGTCTCCAATCCTAATGTATAATAACATTACATATATTTCTGCTACATTAGGGTTGGAAACACGTTCTGTTCAGAAAGCACTCCAAGAATAGTTTTTTTTATTTTCCCATTGGAAATAAGTCAGCTTTGCTTCAGCCTCCAAGAACATGTGCAGAGGACTACGTGCTCGCAAATGAAATGTTCCCGATAAGTCCTGCTCTTGCAAACAAAGCAGGATGTTCCTTCCCTGCAAACAGGAAGGACAAGGAACCAGCTGCAAACAGCAGACTCTGGGGACTAGTTAATGGTTAAACATCTTGAGAAACCTGAAAGTCAGGGAAAGGTCAGAAAAACAACTCGTGTCTTGTGACTTGGCAACATTCCACAAATGACTGTATAAAATAAAGCAGAGCATGCCGTTTGGGGCGGCTGCCATGTTTGTCTCATCTTGTGTTGTCTTGTGTGTTCATTCCTTTGTCTAGAAAACATGCGGACCTCAGCAAACATGTTTATATAAAATTAAATTAGTGCTGGCAGTGAGCTGAAGTTTTTTTTTTTCTAAGTGGGAATTGAAGGCATCCCTCAAATGAGCAATGTTCTTCAAAACAAATGTTATCATGTGATCGCTAAAATGATGCCATTTAGAAAGACAGGAACAAGCATGATGGTTGTAACAAAAGTAGGAGAAGTAGGTGTTGTCCCACAAGTGGAGAGGATGTGGGCTTAGACAGCCTCGTCAAGACTGGTAGCATTCAGTAGGAGCATAACGCTTATGCACCTTGTGTCTCGGGCCATCATCCTGCCAGTTGGTCACCTCTGAATGAAGACACAGAAATCTGTGCTCCTGACAGATGAAAAGCAAAAGACAATGCACCCCCTGGATTACGACAGGAATGCACAGTACTAAGAAGGAAGGAGAAAGGAGAACTTAGTCCAGGTTTACTGGTGACTGACAGCAAAGTATGTCAAAATGGATGCCTGTCCATTGAGGACCACACACTGGGGTTGGGCTGGCTCCAACAATAGTCTCACAGAGCTGTGACTATGTTCTGCCATCTGATTCTCCTTCCTATGACACACACACAAAAAAACACCACTTTTGGATGACACAAACACAAAATAGCAACATAATGGCAGTTGAAATAAACAAAATGACTAAATTTCACCAAGAATATAAAAAAATGGGTGTCGAGCACTCTCTCTGCAGAGCTCCACACAGGAGATCAGTTAGCAACTGTTTGATGGGTCCAATTTTTCCATCTCTTTGGACCAAGAGCAGGTGTGCCACACCACCAACTATGGCCAGCATAGGCCTGATGTCCACCTGGGGCTTAGAGATCCACCTGGAGTCTTTACCCACCTTGGGCCTGGTGTTCATCTGGGGCCTTGTATCCACCTGGGTCCTGGATGTCAACTTGGTGCCTGATGTCCACCTGGGGCCTACATATTCAGCTGGGTCTGTTGTTGACCTTGGGCCTAGTGTACATGTGGAGCCTAAAATCAACAAGACACCTAGGTATCTACTCAGGGACTGGTGTCTAAATGTGGCCTGATATCCACCTGGGGACTAGGTATCCACCTGGGGCTTGATGTCCACCTTGGGCCAGATGACCTTCTGGGGTCTGATGTCTACCTCAGGCCTGGGTGACCATCTGGGACCTGGTGTTGATTTGGATTCCAGTGTCTACCTGGAACCTGGGGCCTGGAGTTTTCGCCTGGGGCCTGGTAGACATCTGGCCCCAGTAAACATCAGCCTGGGGTGTGGTTTTCCACTTAGAGACTGGAATTTTCACCTAGGGCCTGAAGATCACCTGGGACCCAGGTGTCCACCTGGGACATCAGGCTCAGGTGTACACCCAGGCCCCAGGTGAACAACAGGCCCCAAGAGAACTCCAGACCATATTTAAACATCAAGTCCCAGGTGGATGCCCAGGCCCCATGTGTACACCAGGCCCCAGGTAGACAGTGGACACCAGCTGTACATCAGCCCCAAGGTTGACATCCATACTCCAGGTGGATATCAGGCCCCAGATGAATACCTATGCTTCAGGTGTGCATCAGTCCCCAGGTGAACATAAGGTCACAGATGGACATCAGGCCTCAGGTGGACATCTGGCTCTAGGTAAACATCAGGCCTTAGGTGGATAGCCAATCCCCAGGTGGACATCAGAGACCAGGTAACACACAAAAATCCCAGTGGGTATCATGTCCCAGTGGATATCCAGGCTCTGGGTAAATACCCCAGCCCCAAGTTGACACCAGGCCCTAGGTGGACACACAGGCCCCAGCTGTACAACAGGTCCCAGGTGGACACTGGTCCTAGATAGACAACCACGCTCAAGGTGGATGCCAGTCCCCAAGTGGATGCCTAGGCTGAAGACTGACATCAGGCCCCAGGTGAACACCAGGACCCAGGTGAATACCTGTGCCTCAAGCTCACATCAGTCCTCAGGTGGTTACTCAGTCCCAAGCTGAACAACAGGACGCAGGCGGACACTACTCACCAGTTGGATTCCTAGACCCTGGGTGAACATCAGGTCCCATGTGGACACCCAGGTCCCAGGTGTAACTAGGTTCCTGGTAGACATCAGTCCCTAGGAGGACACTGGAATCCAGACTGTAAGTTGATACCAAGACACCAGATGAACACCAGACCAACAAGAGGACATCAAGCCTGAAAAGAGAACTTAGGCCTCAGGTGGAAAACCAGTCCCCAGTTAGACATCAAGCTTCAGGTGGATGCCCAGGCTCCAGATGAACATCAGGTTGAAGTCGAACATCAGTTGCCAGGTGGACATCAGGCTCCAGGTGGACATCAGGCTCCAGGTTGACATCAGGCCCCAGGTGGACACTGAACTTAAGGTTTACATCAGGTCCCAGGTTGACACCCAGAACCAGGTAGACATCAGGCCCCAGGTGAATAGCAGGCTCTGGTGGACATCAGGCCCCAGGTAGAAACCTGGACCTAGGTGCATACCTACACTCCCAGTGGACTTCAGACTCCAAGTTGACATTCAGGCCCCCAGTGGTCATCTGGCCCCACGTGGACACTCAGGCCCCCGGTGCACATGATGTTTCAAGTGGGCTCCAAGGTGCCAGGTTGCTATTCAGTTCCCAGATGGACACTAGGTCCCAGGTGAACAAGGCTCAAGGTTGTTTTTCAAATCCCAGGCTGGACAGTGCGGGGAGTGGGGGCGGTGGCAGCATGGGAACCCTCGCTGCTTACTTTGCTCCCTGACTCTGCTCAGTGCATGTCCTCCAGACGCTGGCTGCTCTCCTGCACACAGATTTTAGATATATTTTACCTAAGATTTTAAGAATAAAAAATTGTTATTTCCTAATTGGTTCTTCATGAATGTTCTCAAACTAAACTCCCTTTCTCAATACTCTGTATGAATCTCTTTTCAAAAGATAAATCAAACCAGCCGTGAAAACCAGCAGATGTTTCTGTCACTATCTAGTTAAAAGCAGATGAGTTTCCTTAGTCTTGCTGAGTCTTCTTGAAGTTACCACTCACAGGCACACACTAAGCAAAAACCAACTGGGAATTTTGAGGTCTGCGAAATGTGCCTAGAGTTTTGGGTCACTGAGATGATAAACAGGAGACCTACACAATGTACACTGCAACCATCTCTGCATGCAGAGAATTGAGAGCTATCTATGAAAACTGTATTTGGGATGGTGGGCAAAATAGAGTGATTCTTTCAAAAATCACTCTTACAGAATCTACCAATAAAAGCCATTGATATATCACCTACAAAATATTTAGGCATTCAACCTCATGGATCAATCATTTGTGCATTAATATTCTTGATTCAAATAAAGATCTAATTAGTATTCTTGAGATAAAAAGGGAGTAAAGCATTTGGGGGAAGAAGCTGATCTATATATATATATATCTCAAAATTATTAAAAAAGTGTGTGTGTGTGCATATATATACATATGTATACATATCTATCTCTCTCTATATATAAATTTTGAGATGGAGTGTTACTCACTCTGTTGACCAGGCTGGAGTGCAGTGATGTGATCTCTGCTCACTGCAGTCTCTGCCTCCAGATTTCAAGTGATTCTTCTGCCTCAGATTCCTGAGTAGCTGGGATTACAGGTGTGCACCACCATGCCCAGCTCATTTTTGTGTTTTTATTAGATATAGGGTTTATCGTGTAGGCCAGGCTGGTCTCGAACTCCTGACTTCAAATGATCTGCCTGTCTTGGCCTCCCAAGATGCTGGGATTACAGGTATGAGCCACCACACTCAGCCTGTTGCAGTATTAATGGGAGCCACTTACTAAGATGAGACAGCATCACCTGAGAATGAGGCAAGTCACCAGGACAGGTGGTGTGATGATGCACTTCCTCCTGACAGCAAGGGATCTGGTGAAACTTCCAGCCTCGATAAGCTTCTTGCGTACCTAATGCTTGGTAGAATTTTTTCTATCTTATTTGAAAGGACTGATCAAATGATAAAGGAACCAAAATAGCCACAAGGAGGCTTTAGTTCCTAAACACTTTAGGTGACATTCTCATTGTCTGTTCCACCAACAACTTATTTTGAGATCATAGAGGGTATTTTAATTTATCAGATAGCATCTAATTCCATAAAGCAAAATTCCAGTCATCATGCTTGGTATCTTCCTCTCCCTCATCTTCCACATTCCCATCTTTCACTCACCATATTTTGTCTACTTGCTTTCTAAATGTGGATCCAATACATTCACTATGAATCAGTGTCCACATATTTTATTCTAAACTCTCCCCAAAGCAGTTTCCACAGCAGCCAGAGTAAACTTATTAAAATGTCATTCTGATACACTGAATTCCCCAAACCATCAGATTAAAACCCCTAATGACTTTCTGCTGCTCTTAGGATAAAGAACAAAACCCCGAATATGATCCAGAAGTCACTGCGTGGTTTAGTTTCCACGCATCTCTCCAGACTCACATCATAACACTCCAAATGCCCCTTTCTGGGCAACATTCACCTGGCACTCTTTCAGGTTCTCACAGGACCATGATCTCTTCTACCATAAGGCGTTGCACATGCTGGAATAACATCTGCCCCATCCCCCTCTATCCATTAGTGAATGTTAATCAGTGTAAGTCCAGAATACTCTCCACTATTTGCTCTTGTAGAACTGCTTAAAGAAGGCTTCTGATTTTGCATTCTACTCCTCTCAGGACTAGTTGATCGTCTAAAATGCAAATATTACGAAATAAAGTGAAGCATGAAATGAACATTAGTATACAAATTTGCACAATTTTACTATTTAATAAGAATAGTTGATTTTTAAAGCTTACTACTTACAAAAATAATGCAAATTATTTGTTGTGGGTTACCGGCTTACTCTTTAAAACATTCCTAAAAGGTACTGAGATTTTTACTCTTATTTTTTGCAGATGAAGACCTGAAGTTAAAAGAGATTAAGTAAATACTCAAGTTAATGCAAAGAGTATATGGGTAGGTCAGGAACTTGAACCTAATGCATTGAGTCCATGTGTTATAACACTTCAGTTCACAAAACAATAGACAATCTCTTCAACCATCAACTTCAAAATGCATGTATTGATTTATTAAATATTAACTCAGTACCTTCTTCTGAAGGCACCATTTTAAGCAGCATGTCTTTTTTGATAGTGTTCCCTTTTATAATCGACATTTTTGAAAGTTAATTGCTTTAAAACGGAAATGCAAGTTGAATTACCACTGAATCTTCAGATGAATTTTAGTTGCTGTCATTTTAATTCAAAATGATTAATTTAAATCATTTTAATTAATAGATGAGAAATGTCATAGACACTCTACAATTTATTTTTTATGAGACGGAGTCTTGCTCTGCAGCCCAGGCTGGAGTGCAGTGGCATGATTTTGGCTTACTGCAACCTCCACCTCCTGGGTTCAAGTGATTCTCCTGCCTCAGCCTCCTGAGTAGCTGGGATTACAGGCATGGGCCACCATGCCCAGCTAGTTTTTGTATTTTTGGTAGAGAAGGAGTTTCACCATGTTGACCAGGCTGGTATCGAACTCCTGACCTCAAGCCATTCACCTGCCTCAGCCTCCCAAAGTGCTGAGATTACAGGCTTCTGCCACCACACCTGGCTGACACTCTACAAAATTTTTATACTTAGTCTTCAATGTAATCCTCAAACATTGTTCTAACTCCCTTAATTTTGATAAAGAAAGTGAGACTTCAAAAATTAAAAGAAGGAAAGATGAACAACAAAATCTTGTACTAAGAAAAAGCTTAAGTGGCAGAGCAGGGTTCAGGGCTGGATATTTCTAAATTGAAAGAACATAATTTTATTTATTTTTTTTTTTTTGAGATGAAGTCTAGCTCTTGTCCCCTAGGGTGGAGTACAATGGCATGATCTCGGCTTATTGCAACCTCTGCCTCCCAGGTTCAAGCGAGTCTCCTGCCTTAGCCTCTAGAATAGCTGACATTACAGGCACCTGCCAACACACCCGGCTAATTTTTGTATTTTTAGTAGAGATGGGGTGTCACTATGTTGGCCAGGCCAGTCTCGAACTCCTGACCTCAGGTGATCTGCCCGCCTCAGCCTCCCAAAGTGCTGGGATTACAGGCATGAGCCACCACGCCCGGCCAGGAAGAACATAATTTTAAAGAATAACTTTATCTCTGTCAATGGAATTGAATGTATATGCAGACAAAGATGCATGGCTTTGAGTTTATTTTAAAAATGTAATTGTCTATACAGAAAATAAATGGTATAACAAGTCCATTATTATTTCTTAAAATTCTTTTAAGTTACAAGTGTCTTTCATGCAGTGGTTAAATGATTGGTCTCTAAAGTTAGAATAAAATTTAAATTTTTATTCTGTTACTTACTGGGTGAATGATCTTGAGCAAGTCCCCCCCTTTTTTTTTGCAGCCTGGTTTACTCAACAGTAAATAGGAATGATGGAAGTAATCATAAGATTGTTCTAATAATTTAATGAGATAAATATTTATGTGAAGTCTAGTGAAAATGTCCTGGCTATGATAGATTTAAACAGTTTATTCTTCAAAGGAAGTCATTTGAAATAGCTGTTTCAAACTACTGACTACCTAATTGCTAAGAAATCTGCATATATGAGAGAAACAGTGATAAGGCTGGGTTATACTCAGACACTATATCTGTCTTATATTTAGTTGCCTTTCATGGGGCATGACACACCCACCCTAGTGATATTTCATAGGTATTTCCATGTTTCCATGGTATCCTAGTTGATCAAATTTCTGGTATCAAAAATGAACATTCAATGAATAAAATATAAAAATATAATAATATAAATTATATTTACAATATATAATATACAATATTATAAATTATGAATTTTCATGGAATTGTAGATCTTTGGATTACCTATGTAAGGCAATCTTAGATGTTGTTTAGCTCACTCCTTTATCAATGAAGAGACAAAATAAACATCAACTTTAATCGGTTTTATTTTAAACATTATGGTTTATAAAATAAAATATAAAAGGTTTTTACAAACATCTAGTAAGCTAAAATGAATTAAGCTTTCATTTAGTCTCAATCAATTTTAAAATATAGAAAATGCGCAGAGCTGATGGAAATTTCATTGCTGTTGTTTATGAAGGTTAGTAAAATAATCTAGGGGCAGGTACCAGAAGGTTTGCCTCAATATATAATTCTTTTCTGCCTTTAGTAATGGAACTCCTTAATTTTAGCAATTGCAATGCCCATCTTGAATAATGTCTGTGTTTTTAAAAGTTTCCTTGCAGCTAAATGCAGCCTTCAGTTTTGTCAATGGGCTAGAAGTGGACATGAAACATCCAACTTCTAAAATGTGTTCTTAAAGTAGGGAGACATCCTCTCTACCCTCCTTTTACCTGTATGCTCATGGAATGCAGAAGTAACAGCAGAAACTCTAGCAGATGTGTTGTACATGAAATATTAATAAATATAGGTTGTTGGGGAAGACAAGCAGAACAACATAGTAGGAAGGTCCTAGATTATTATTGGAGCTATCATATCTATCCTGGGCTATAAATCCAGACATTTGGAAGAGAGAGAAATCTATTTGCACCTTAAGCCACTATTTCACTTGTATCTATTTTCTGGCTAATAAGACCTTTGTATTCCACTTCTTATGTAGCAGTTGCATCTTCATATCCCATAGTTACTCCCATGAATGACTAAAAACTAGTCACTTTTTTTCTGCAAAATATTTGTAATTTCTTTAGTCCTGCCCCCCAGCTAACAAGGCAGATTATTTAGCTTTGTTGACATATGAGTCAAACATTCATAAGTATATACTAGAAGCCAAAAACAGTAACAACAAACATTCTGGTCTTATCCTCAGTTTTTCTGGTTGCATTGAGCTTTCAATGTGAAAAAATAACATTTAAGCAAACTTTAAGCTAATTATGTTTTATTCCAAATTCTGATATTCAAGTCATATAGTTAAATGTAAAAAATAAAAAGGCAGGCTTTCTTTTTTCTTTGTTAAAAGATTTGACATCCTTTCACCTTTTTATAAAACTACATGTCTTTCAAAATCAATGTCTATTGGGGTTATATTTTAAATAAATGCCAGGTCAGTCCTTTCCCTTACCAAAAAGACTAGAGCAGTAATGACACCACTTCCTCAATGCTTAAAATCTGCTTCAAACTCAGTAGTAAATATTGCAAATGCATTTGTTATTCTTTGGAATACAATGGAAGCAGAAGTGACAGAATTAGTCTTGTAAATTGCTTTCATAAATGTTGTTCCTTTGGAATTAAACATTCTTGAACTCTTTTCTGCTTTACTGATCTCTTTCATGCCACCACTTTTGTTATAGCTTGACTGTGTCCCCACCCAAATTTGTTTTGAATTGTAGCTCCCATAATCCCTATGTGTTGTGGGAGGAACTTGGTAGGGGGTAATTGAATCATTGGGGCAGATCTTTCCCATGCTGTTCTTGTGATAGTGATAAGTCTTATGAGATCTAATGGTTTTATAAGGGGCAGTTCCCCTGTACACGCTCTTGCCTGCCTCCATGTAAGACATGCCTTTCCTCCTCCTTTGACTTCCACCATGATTGTGGGGCCTCCCCAGCCATGTGGAACTGTGAGTCCATTAACCCTCTTTTTCTTTATAAATTACCCAGTCTTGGGTATTTCTTCATAGCAGTATTAAAATGGATTAACACATCTTTGATAAAACCTAGTTTCACAATTGTGTATTCGATTTGTTTACACTGTTTGGAGATTCTAGTTAAATTGTCCAGTTACTCTCCACATATGCTGTACTGCTTAGGACTTTGCCTCTCCTTCTCTAAAGGATAATATCTATTAATGTAGATGAAGAAGAGAGAGCTATTATAAAATCACATGGAGAGTATACAATCAATGTATCTCAGTATTTTGATTATTTTATAATTTCATCACCTATATAAACAGTCCTTCCTTTTCAGATAAATTTCCTTTAAACAAGAAAAAAATAATAATGGCTATGTTTAAAAAGAAGCTTAACAATTTCAATGTTTATAATCCTGGGTTTTGGTTACTGTTGATACATAATAAATCACATTCTTCCTGGTGAGAAGGGCAGACATGAGCCAACATACAGAGATGATTCTGGAACCTTGTGGTCTGAAGTATGAGGAGTATCGAATATGGATTCCTCTCTTAGCCCTTTCTTTGCTCAACTAGTTTATGACTTATTTTAAAAAATCAAGTACGTTCTGTGCTTTATTTTAAACTAGTACTTAGAAACCTTTGTATATTCCAATATGAATTAAAAAGTTTCCCGTTCAGATTTCTGAGGTTGCTTGAAATTATGGAAATGTTAATTTTTGATTATTTCAACTAATTGAAACTATTGATCAAGAACATGGTATCTATTTCATTACACTAAGAAAACATGTTGGATGATTTGACCGAAGCTTGAAAAGAATAGGTAGAGTGAAAGAGCCACAAAGACATACTGTTCATCCACTTTAGTCTGTTGTTCCCAGTTCTCTGAGTTAAGAAATAAAATAGACAGAGAAATATACAAGTGCAAAAAAAAGCAAAGAAACACTATTTTTCTAAGTTACTGAATAGCAGAATCTTCGGTATACTTGAAGAGTCTCGATAGAATGGGACCTTACTTGAAGACGAATTAACAAGATGCCACAAGAATATTTCAGAATAAAAATATGCTGTGTTTAAACAACCACATCCAAGAGACAGGCTCAGAGAAGATTGAGGACCAGACACAGACACAGGTGGGATGGAACAATCGCTTATTTTCCTGAATGTTCATAATATAGGGATAATTTTCCTGCCCAATGTGGCCTCACAATTGAAACTGTGTAAACTCAATATTTATATTGATCCCTTTCATGCAATACTCACCTTCAACTTCCTCGTTTTCATCTACAGTAAATAACCTACACATAATTATGTACAGCTATTTTCAGAAGGCATTTATAAATATAAAATATTTGGTTAGACTGCAGCCGCTTCACATTAGTGATGGGAAAACTCTTTTGTATTTTTGCCATGTCATAGAATCCAGATGAATGTGCCCTGTGACTCCATGGATCAGCCTTTGAAGGCCCCTTTGATAATTTTCTCTAGTACCTAAAATATGATAAATTCTGCACATTATGCTTTAATGTGTGGGGCATAAGCAAGTGTATATAGACCCACATGTTCCCAAATAACAGGTAAAATAGTTTCTGATGAGGAAAACGTGTATGTTTTACTTTTTATGAAATATAGTTCTTTAATTCAAGTTTTATAGGGAACAAAAAGTGCATAAAAATATAGTACTCATACTTTTATGTTTATATCACTAATAGTACAGATGTTGGAGGAAATTTTTTATTTTTCCTGAATGAATGTAATAAAATACTATTAATTTTTGCTATAACCTTCCTTTCTCTTCCCTCCTCTCTTCTATCTATCCTTCCATCTATCCTTCTTTCCTTCCTCCCTTCCTTCCTTCCTCCCTTCCTTCCTTCCTCCTGTATGTCCTGTTCCTGAATATCCACTGTATGCAAATCACTGCTCTAGTTGCTAGATTAAATTGTCCTTCCATAGCCCACCACCCTTATCTTTTCCTTTTCCCCTAGAATTTACTGTTACTGTTCTCTTGCTTCTGAGTTCTCAATGACTGTTGCTTCAACATCAATCACTATGATGACTTCCCATCCTTGCACAGGAAAACAAAGATTTGCTTAATTTGCATCCCCAATTGCCCCTCGCTTTTTCCACATTAGCAAATGGCTTTAATATTGCTACAGCAAATCACCCACCCTTTCATTTTTCATTCACTACATTGAGCAGGATACATGACAATTCTGAAGAAAAGAGACTGAAATTGTAATAGGTCTAAAATTGAACATTTATTTTATTTTGTTTTTTGTTTACCGAGAGAACTCTGCTACCTTTAAATCTTGGTTAGTGGTAGCATCATTTCTCTGGTAGCCAAGGTTCAACTTCTTGTCATTTTTCTTGATCCAACTTGCCTAAGTCACAGGGTACCCAGATGTTTGGTTATCTCTACTCCTCCATATATTTTTAGCTCTGGCTAGTGATTCTTTTTTCAATATCTTGCATTAAGATCTTCAGCATTCAGATTTTTATTTCTACTTCTTTTACTTGTACCTAGAACTACCTTATTTAGTATGGTGGACACTAACCACATTGACTATTGGTCACTTGAAATGAAGCTAGGAAATCAATAACTCTAATTTTATTTTACTTAGTTATAATTAATTTAGTTTAAATAGCCACTTATAGAGAGTGGCTACTGTATTGAACAACAGATTATTAGAGAGAATAAAATCCTATGATTTTAAAAACAATATTACTAAAATAAGAGAAAGTTTTAGATGGAAACAGAAAAGCCCTTTTGATAAGTGAGACTGTAAAAACTGGCAAGATGTGGAGTCTCTCCTGGAACAGGTTTAGGAAGAAAACAAGCACATCTTGGTCTTAAATGAGTTAAACCTGTACTGTCCAACACAGTAGCCACTAACCACGTGGCCATTGATATTTACATTAATTAAAGTCAAATAAAATTGCAAATACAGTTTCTCAGTCACAGTAGCTAGCTGCATTTGAGGCTTCATAGCCATGAGTGACTAGGAGAGGGTAGGATGTTTCCATTACTGTGCAAAGTTAGTTTGGACATTTCTTGTCTAAAGTCCAACCATCTTTGTTTCAGGTATGGACCGTTACCATAACCTTCTTGTTTAGAGCTCTCCTTGCAATATCTCCTCTTAAGATAAATTATAAAGCCAGATTATTTTTACTGAAGTACTGCTTGCTACAAACACACACCAAAAAATATTTTAAAATATTCTGCTGACTAGGAAATTTTGTCATAACTTCTAACACCCAGTCTTTAAAGTTCTTCTTATTAGAGCATTGTAAATGTCTTGAAATCTACAATTCTATGCTCTCCCAAATGAATGTGCTAATCAAGAACAAATGGGTGCTTCTGTGATTCACTTGAGACATCAGATTCATTCTAACCTTCCATCCTTTTCTCAAAGCATAGAAGACTTTGCACCTCACCCATCCTCACAAGGTTACCTCAATCCTGAGCCACATTTAACCCCTGCCTTTACAGGAATTCTCTGTGACTCCACTGCCTGCAGTCATCCCTATCTTTTCTCTCTGAACTTCTGTAGCATGTCTGGGATAGAAAAAATCTGAGTTTTTGTCAACTCAAAATGGTTGGTAGTGTCTGTGTGGAGTGCAGTGTTGAGGGGAAGAGTGAGAGGGCTCCTGAGAAAGAGCAATAATGCCCACTGGCAATCAAAGTAATCAGTAAGTGGGGGGAAGTGTGTCAGATAAGCCAACCTTGTGCACTTACCAATCTTGTGTTATTATAAACTTTTTATTTCAACTTGCCTGGTTCGCAAGGTACCTAGATGTTCGGTTAAATGTCATTTCTGGGTGTGTCTGTGCGGACATTTCCAGTGAGATTAGAATTTAAATTGGTGGACTGAGTCAAGCAGATGGCCCTCACTAGTATGGATGGGCATCATCCAATCCAGTGAAGGCCTGAATAGAACCAAAATGTGGAGAATGAAAGAATTCACCCTCTCTCTGCCTGATCCGTGAACTGGAACACTGGTCTTCTGGTTTCAGGCTGGGACTTACCTCCTTGGCACTAATAATTCTCATGCCTTTAGACTTGGACTGGAACTACTCCCTGGCTTTCCAGGGGCTCCAGGTTGCAGATAATGGAACATGGGACTTCTCAGCCTCAATAATCACATAAGTGAATTCCTATAATAAATCTTGTTATTTATATCTATATCTATATCATCTATCTCCTGTTGGTTCACTTTCTTGAGAGAACCCTAATATGCCTTCTCTTAGGTATTTGAATCTCCAGGTATTTATTCTTCTATCAACATTTATTAAGCTCCTATAGTATACTAGATACCATGTTGTAGAGGTGAAAGAAGACAAGACCTTTCAATGAACACATTTATGTTGAAATAATGCACTGTACACTGCAGGTGTAAGTCATGGTTTATTCCCATGGATGATCATGACTAAAAGAAAACCAGAAACTTAGACAAAAGAATCAGTGGAATATTCTTTAAGTTTATACATGACATCATTACATTCTAAAATAATAGGGATCAAACACATTAGAAAACCTATAAATAATATTTAGTTTATTTATAATTGCAAACATAGAATTTCTAGGAAAATTATAGGGCATGCAGTTAAATTTTAATTTTCTGATAGTGAAAATTTTATAGTTTCAATATGTCTAAAATATTGCATGGGGTATACTTATACAAAACGATTATTTGTTGTTTATATACCATTGAAACTTACTTGGGCATCTTGAGTTTTCTTGTGTGTTGGTTTTTTGGCTAAATTTGGCTTTGTATAAAATTACAAAGAGTTCTGTTTAAGTCAGAACTCAAAAGGAGGCCGGGCACGATGACTCACGCCTGTAATCCCAGCACTTTGGGAGGCTGAGGCAGGTGGATTGCATGAGCCCAGGAGTTTGATACCAGCCTGAGCAAAATGGTGAAAGAGGAAAAGACATGGTGAGAGAGGAAAGAAAAGTAAACCAGGACTCAAGGAATCCATCCAAAATGAGGTAGATAATTATAAGGGACAGAAATCCCCAAATGAAATGTTACAGTTGACTTAGAATAGTATTTAAAACCCATTAATTTTTTTGCATGTTTGATCCAAAGCATTATTTCCAGAGACCGAACCTAGAAAGAATTGCTTAAGACAAGGAATCTTGTTCCGGCCTGGATCACACACTGTTGAACATCTATATGTAGTACACCACATTATACATAGTACTGACGTGTAAAACTGTGTGCATTTAATTTTCTAATACTTGTTCATCTCTGGCATACTCTCGCTATATATATATATAACATATATACACACAAGTACACACACACAAGATATATAAGGGTAGGATAGAATAATTGTGCAGCAATGTTTTTGGTGAAAGTGGTGGAAAGTGGATTGCTTTGGCGACATGCTGGAATGTGCTTCCATTGGCAGAAGGCTTTCAAAACTCGTTGTTCTCATTTTTCTCTAGCAAGTGGGAATACTAGTAATTGAAGATGTGTTGGTATAAAAATAATTATAATCATCACAATGAAGTGGTGTTAATAATTATAGCACAAGATATAATAGACATTATAGATATTATAAAATGTGATAAAATCTTTGAGATAATTGACACGTGAATTGCAGTCCCCTGTGCCACCACTCTCGCTGGGTTCTTGGGGGTGGCCGCTCTGCTTCACCTGCTCAGCCCAGGCTCCTGCTCACCAGGAGTCGCGCCATGGGAGCAAGGACCTTGCTGCGGCCCTAGACAAGGAAAATGAGGAGGGGGAGCACGTGGAGTTTCCGCGGAGAGGCTGGACGCTGGGCAGGAGCCTTCGCGGGCCAGTGCAGCCTCCTCTGGAAGCCCTGGTCGCTGCCAGGTGCCTGCTGCGCCCTGAGAGCTCCGCGGCGGTGGATCCTGGCCCGAGCTACCAGCTGTCGGCCCCGCCTGCGGATTCTCTGCCCTTTGTCCTGCCCGTGAGGCCTGGGCCTCAGCTGGCCCCGGGTTCCTGAAGTTAGCTGACGATGGGCGGGCGTCTGGGACAGGGCCGTGGGCCTTGGACTCTGGCCACCGTGTCACCAGCGCCAGGCCTCCCCGCGGTGCCGCTGGCGATGTGGGATGCCAGGGCTCTGGCTCTGCTGGGCCGCCTGGCGCTGCGAACCCCGTCACCTTCCATCGCGGCCACCACGCTGCCCTCTGGTCAGCCATGGTCTGCAGCCTTTCTGGGACCCCTCCGGCCCAAAGGAGGCATCACTCACATCGGCTTGCGACACCAGGGCCCAGCTGTTGGTGAGTGAGCGCGCTGCTGCTCTTACCCAGGCAAGTGGGGCTTCTCGAACCCCGTGTCACGCGCCGCCTTCACCTCCACCAAGGCTGCGCTGCGCCGAGTGGCTCCAGCCAGCCAGCCCTGGCCCAAGAGCGGGACTTTCCGCTCCCCCGGAAGATCGCCCTCAGCAGGGATACAGGGCTATGGAGGACACAGTGGACACCTTCCAAAGTTTGTGGAGACTCTTCTGCCACGCCAAACATTTCACCATCCGCTGCGATGCCGACTGGGGCGCAGAGGCCCCTCCGGGATGTGGACCAGGCAGTGCCTTTGCTGGGCACCTGTAGTGCTGACCATCCCACGTGCAGACCCCCACTTCGTGTTCCTCCTCCTCCACGTTCCACATCCAAAGTTCTCTCACCATTTCTAAGCAGGAGAAATCAAAAGAAACTGAAATCAGAAAGAGAGAGAGAGAGAGAGAAAGCCACGAGTGTATGGAAAGCATAAAACGTCCTAAAGCCAATAACAAATTTTTCTTTCTTTTAAACATTCTGCACTTCTCCAATGATGAATGATTTATTTTTTTTACCACTGGCAGTTCGTAATTATTAACTTCTCTGGCATTAATGAATAGGAATTGAATCACATGTGGGAGTATAATTTTTATTATATGAAGCTTTTCATATTTTTAAAAATAATTGTCCGATTTTTCTCCATAGATTAACGATTAATGGGAAATTTTCAACATTGCTGTTGATGTCTCTTGAGATAATTAGATGTGAATAATCTTTTATAAGCAGAATTTCCTGCGTGGAATTTCTCATCTTTCGGTGCTCCATAAATAACCATGTCCCAAGAGAACTGTGAATTTGGGAACTGCAAGAACTGAGTCCCGACTTGTCCAGCCTGGAAGCTTTTGGGTGATCACTCTTGCAGGTGACTTCACCCTCTTCTGTTGAAGGGCCAGTGAGAGCCTGGGGGTTTCAACACGCAAGAGACTTACCATTTTAGAGTTAGTGTTAACAGTGAGGAAAAGGCCTCCTTTTTTGGTATTGTCCATATGTAATAAAATTGTCCATATATAATAAAATAGTTACCAAAACAAAGCAAAGTGTGAGAGGTGACTACTGAGAGGACCCTTTCTATCTTTGCTGGATTCCCAGAGATTTCTGGGTTTCTTTTGGAGTTGAAATAGTATTTCAATATTCAACTAATATTGAAATAGTATTTCAATATTCAACTAATATTGAAATAGTATTTCAATATTCAACTAATATTGAAATAGTATTTCAGTAATAATTCTGAGCTCTTGACACCCATAATATGAGTTGCAGCTAGTGACTAGAGTTGCAGGTTATTAAACTGATCACTGGTGGTGGAGCCTGTTCGTCCTGCTCACTTCTTAAACAGTCAGCTTGGTCAGCGGTTAGTGCTTCCCTGCCAGAAATAAGCAGTTAGGAATCAAGTAAAGGAGTCAGCTAAAAGCATCATTACTAAGTAGTGAGGTCACAACTAGATGGTTGTTGATCTCATTTTCTTTCTGCTGCTTATTTTGAGGCTTTATACTGTATTTTGATGTAACACAGAATGTATACTGTGAAGGACAAATAGTCTGTTAGTTTCTTGGAGCTATACTCCATTATTGGAGCAGGGGACAACAACTTGAAGGACATTATTACTTAGACAGTTTAATCTGCCTTTGGCTAGAATGAACTTCAAGTTCTGAGGGCTGGGTTCAGTTGTTATGCAAATTTAGATTGTTGCAGTAAAATATACAAAGAGCTGCGCTCCTTTGCCAGGGGAGATGTGCTCTTATTTTTTGAATTTCCAGCTTTTCTGCCCTGCTTTTTCCCCATCTTTGGGGTTTTATCTGCCTTTGGTCTTTGATGATGGTGATGTACTGATAGGGTTTTGGTGTAGGTGTCCCTCCTGTTTGATAGTTTTCCTTCTAACAGTCAGGACCCTCAGCTGTAGGTCTGTTGGAGATTGCTTGAGGTCCACTCCAGACCCTGTTTGCCTGGGTATCAGCAGCAGAGGCTGCAGAAGATAGAATATTGCTGAACAGCGAGTGTACCTGTCTGATTCTTGCTTTGGAAGCTTCCTCTCAGGGGTGTACTCCACCGTGTGAGGTGTGGGGTGTCAGTCTGTCCCTAGTGGGGGATGTCTCCCAGTTAGGCTACTCAGGGGTCAGGGACCCACTTGAGCAGGGAGTCTGTCCCTTCTCAGATCTCAACCTCCGTGTTGGGAGATCCACTGCTCTCTTCAAAGCTGTCAGACAGAGTCGTATGCATCTACAGAGGTTTCTGAGACTGCTTTTGTTGTTGTTTAGGTGTGCCCTGTCCCCAGAGGTGGAGTCTACAGAGACAGGCAGGTTCATATGTAACAAACCTGCACGTTATGCACATGTACCCTAGAACTTAAAGTATAATAATAAAAATAAATAAATAAAATTTAAAAAAAAGAGTAATGGACAGTAGATAGGCTCTTGCTCAGGCCTGTGGTAAAAAAAAAAAAAAAAAAAAAATGTACAAAGAAAGGATAGGACTCTTAAGATGAAATAAGAATTTAACCATATTTGAACCCTGGGGGTGTTTGGACTTACACAAATACTAATGTACATAAGTTCTTACAACTTTGAGTAAATATCAGGAATGTAATAGCTAATAGGTTTAGGTTTTATGGGTGCTGGATATGTTCATTATTTTTATTTTGGTGATGGATTGGCAAGTACATATAAAAAATAACACACAGCTGGGCGCGGTGGCTCACGCCTGGAATCCCAGCACTTTGGGAGGCCGAGGCAGGTGGATCACGAGGTCAGAAGAGCGAGACCATGGTGAAACCCCATCTCTACTAAAAAAAAAAAAAAAAATTAGCCGGGCGCAGTGGCAGGCACCTGTAGTCCCAGTTACTCGGGAGGCTGAGGCAGGAGAATGGCATTAACCTGGGAGACAGAGCTTGCAGTGAGCCGAGATTATGCCACTGCACTCCAGCCTGGGTGACAGAGCGAGACTCGGTCTCAAAACAACCAAACAAACAACACACACACAGTATTTTTGTTTCATTCTTATAAAACCACAATTATTTACTAATGGGATGTGTGTGCCTGTTGGGCACACAGCACAACTTTTCAAATCTTAAAATTGGACTGGATCTCAACCACTGGACCTTATTTCCTATTCCACAGTGACTTTAGCACAATACTTTCTTTTATCGTGGTAATTAACACCACCCACCTTAAAGGTAAAGAAATGTACTTCTAACTAACTACTTTTGAAACTATGAACTGCCTCAGGCTAGTAGTTCTTAAGGTCTCTAGCAAATGTTGCTTTGTCTCCCTCAAAAATATACAGCCTGGGCAACATAGCAAAACCCTGTCTCTACTAAAAATACAAAAATTAGCCAGGCATGGTGGTGCATGCCTGTAGTTCCAGCTACTCAGGAAGGCAGAGGTTGCAGTGAGCCTAGACCTCACCACTGCCTCCCGGGTTAGCACCCATAAAAGTTGCTCCTTGCCCTCTTATAATCCCAAACTTTCTGTACCTTCCTACTTTACTACTCTTTCTGGCAATCACCAATCTGTCATTATAAAATAGTTTGCCTTGTCTAGACATTTACATAAATGAAGTGTAGCATGGACCCTTTTTTGGAGGGATCTGGCATCTTTCACACAGCATAATTATTTTGAGATTCTGCTATATTACAGGCATCAATAGGTCATAAATTTTATTACTGAGTGGTATTCTATAGTGCAGAGAGGTCACAGCTTATATATCCATTTGCCTGCTGATGGGTTTTTGCATTGCTTCCAGTTTTGGACTTATACAAATACATTTGCAATGAACATTCACGTACATAAGTTCTTATAACTTTGAGTAAATATTAGGAATGTAATAGCTAATAGGTTTAGGTTTAATTTTAAGAGACTGTCACAATATTTGTCAAAATGGTTGTACCATTTTATATTTTTATCAGAAGTATATGAGAATTCCACACTCCTGCCAACATTTTGTATGGGCCTTCTTTTAAAATTTTAGATATTTTCATGTTTACAATAGTATTTTATTATGGGTCCATAATGTCTAATAGTATTTAGTATCTCCTTATGAACTTACATGCCATCTGTATATATTTGGTAAAATGTATGTTCACATTTTTTTTCTTCTTCCTTTTCTTGGCTTATTTTCTCTTTATTAAATTTTAATAGTTTTTTAATACACTCTGGATTCAAATCCCTTATTAGATATGAGATTTGCAAGTATTTTCTCCCTGTCTGAGTTTTCTGTTTTGTTCTCGTAACACTGTCTTTCAAATAGCAGATGCTCTTAATTTTGATGGGGTCCGTTTTATTAATTGTTCTTGTGCATTATGCTTTTGGGCCTTTATCTAAGAAATTTTTAATTGAATATTACAAATATTTTTTCTGTATTTTCATCTAAAAGTTAATAGGTTCTAATACTTTATTTTGTGTTTAAGTCAATGATCCTATAAGTGACAGGGCTTTAACCCAAGTCACTGTCATGCATAGCTGGACCCAGGGGCTTATATAAAACCATCAAGAAATGTTCTCCTTCTTTCTCTTGACAGTTTTCTTTGTGTTTTAGCTTCATTTTCTCCTTCTGAAGATGACTTTCTTCTCTCTCTGCAGCAAGACACAGTGCTACAAATAACCCACTTTACTTTGTCCTTGCACACCACAGTGGTAGAAAAAGCAAGAGTCCTTCCTGATGATTCCAGAAGAAAAGCACTGAATCAGTTGCTATGGTCCATGGGTAGAGTCTCTGGCCAGAGCTGGGCATCATGCTCACCTCTAGGGCTGGGGCTGGTAGGTTGGGTCAGGCCCAGCTGGTGCTCACTGAAATAGTCCTCAAAGAAAAGAGGGGCTCAAGAGGAGAGCTGCTGAACACCCCACCAAAAAATGACCACTGCGTACATACCTACAATTCCCTGCCATTTTATAAGCAACTGTTTGGGTGGGAAATGACTATAAATTCAGTTGTCATTAACTTTCCTTTCTAGTGTCGGTAGAATGAGCCATGCATTTCACATGTTGTGGGTTA
Organism: Chlorocebus sabaeus; assembly: GCF_047675955.1. Classification (NCBI taxonomy): domain Eukaryota; kingdom Metazoa; phylum Chordata; class Mammalia; order Primates; family Cercopithecidae; genus Chlorocebus; species Chlorocebus sabaeus. Next base: position 38,295,433 of record NC_132909.1, read on the forward strand.
TGTCCATGATAGTCATTTCTGTATATTAGGTATCAATTTAGAGTATCATCTAGAGAAATATACTATTTTGTGATGTTATCCTTCAATTAATATTTTTAGGATAAAGAATTACAGGATGAAAGAAAAGTCTAGGATAGAAATAAAAGAATACAGAAAATGGGAGCATGGATATCCTGCAGAAAATGGCCAAACAGATAAAGTATTGTGAGAGGTATTGAATTACATAATTGATATCACACAGACCTCCAGGAAATTACAACTACTGGCGTAAGAACAAACTATCCGAATAGTCTTTGCTAATACTGAGTCTTTTCTGCTTGCAAAAGAAGTAAGAATGGTAAGAAATTTGGACATTGTTCGGATAGGCCTCAATGTGTTTCTTCATTTACCTGTTGATGGGGTTTGGGGGTATTAATGATGTTAATAAATAATAATGGGCGTGTTAGGTAATCATCGATTTCTCCATTTGGTCTGAAGAAAATTTTGCCCACATTCTTTGTCAAGGGATTCACTTTTTAATGTCATGTTTGATTCTATGGCTTACTAAATGTGTAGTTGCCTGTTTATGGATTCTGAAGAATTTTATAAAATGTATTTTCCAAACACTTTGAAAGCTTAGAACTTCTCCAAGGAAGAAGTTCTTTAGTGCTTTAGTGCTGCCCTGACAAATATGGTAGCCACAGCCTTGTGAATATGCAGCACTTGAAATGTGGCTGGGCTGGACTGAGATGTGCTGTCAGCAGAAAACACACACCAGATTTTGAAGACTTAGTAGGAAATAAAATTAAACATATCTAGTTAATAACTTTTATATTGGTTAGACATTGAAATCATATTTAGTATATATTTTACATATAAATATATATATTCATGTATATGTATAATTAATATCTTCATATGAAATACTTATCAATTACAATTGGAAGAATGGTGACTTTGTGGTGGAGAAAACTGGCACAAATTTGATCGTGTGCCTCCTGCTGTGATGTCCTAGGTAGATCACAGCATTGTTTCTGTGGTTTTCTTGTGAAAGATACATGACCTAAGTCTGGATGTGGAAAAACATCAGATGGAAAAAGGTGAACACATCCTTCAGAAGGAAACACTTCTGCTCTTTAAAACTCTTAAGGTTGTGAAAAATAGGACAAAACAGAGGAAGTGTTTGAAGATGAAGGAGCTTAAGAGACATGACAATTAATGCAATGGGAAATCCTGGATTGGATCCTGGATTACAAACTTCAAAAAAAAATGTATTTAGGGCACAAGTGAGAAAATTTGGATGACATTACAGCATCTGTCAATTGGACAGTAGTGCTTCGTGAATGCTGATATCCTGATATGGATGATTATATTCTGGTTATGAGAACCTCGTGTTAGTATCCTTGAGTAGGAGAGGCTACCAATAAAAGGGCCATATGATGGCTGGTCTGTAGATACCAATCAGCTGCTTTTCCCAGCTTCCTCAGCGTTTGCCCAGTGGGTTCATGGACAATGTGTCGATGGTAGCAGAAGATGCTACCTGTTTCCAATAACATGAACTTCCCTGCACCAGTGCTGCCTGCTCTGCCTGCTGCCCAGATGGGTGACTTAACTGCTGACAGTCAGCAATGCTGAGACCCTGGAAAGAGGAACTACCTTGCCTAGACCGGAGAGATGTCTGGTAACATTGTAATAACATTCTTTCCCTTCCTTCATGGAAGTGGTAAAGAATTGCCCTGACTGGAATAGATGCATATCGGAATATGGACTCCCCTTCACATGCTTCTCATAGCATCAAATTATTTATATTTGCTTAGTTCTTATTCTCTGCTATCATACAATTACTACCGATGATGGAGCTTATTTTACAAAAAAAGAAGTGATGCAATGGGCTTCAACCTGTTTTTATTGGTCTTGTGATATCTCATGACAACCTACATCACCCACAGGAACATGACCTCACAAGAATCAGTTACTTCACCAACTGTGAGACCCTGAGGTGCGGGGTTTCTATCCTACAAGATGTGTTAGGTGCCCTGACCCGAGAGCCCTCATAGCCAAAATGCATGGTTCCATGTAGCAAGGGTCATTGTGATGGTGATGATGATGATGGTGAGGATGGGGATGGTGAAGGTGGAGGTGGTGATAATGAAGTGATAGTTACGTTGAGGATGATGATGGTGATGATGGTGAGAATGGTAAAGGTGAACATGGTGATGGTGAGAATGGTGCTGTTGGTGATTGTGATGGTGATAAGGATGGTGATGGGGAAGGTGGTGGTGATAATAGTGATAGTTATGGTGAGGATGATGGTGAAGATGATGATGATGGTGAGAATGGTGAGGGTGAGAATGGTGGTGATGATGATGATGATAGTGATGGTAATGATAATGATGATGATTATGAGGATGGGGAGGGTGACAATAATTATAGTGAGGATGGTGATGGTGAAGGTGGTGATAATGATGGTGTTATGGTGAAGATGCTGGTGTTGATGATGGTGAGAATGGTGAGGGTAAGAATGGTGATGGTGATGATGATAGTGATGGTAATGATGATGATGATGATGATGAGGATGGGGAGGGTGACAATAATTATTGTGGTGAGGATGGTGATGGTGAAGGTGGTGATAATGACGGTGATGGTTATGGTGAAGATGCTGGTGTTGATGATGGTGAGAATGGCGAGGGTGAGAATGGTGATGCTGATGATAGTGGTGGTGATTGTAAGGATGGTGATGGTGATCATGATGATGATGATAATGGTGCTGACTGGGCCATGAGGTAATGGGGGCAGAAAAGTGGCAGTTTCTAGGAAGTATAGAGCCAGTTGGGAAGTGCAAGGCAACCTTAGTGGGGGTGGAAGATGTCGGGTCCCTACCTCATTTCTAGACATCTGGGGGAAGCTCACCCCTCACAGTAGTTCCAGGAACCCCTCCGTCCAGCTTTCCCTTCTCACCATCGGCATGGAACTTTTTGGGTGCAGAGAAGAGTCTTCTCTTTACTGCATTCTGTGGGAAGGGAAAATGGGGAGTGCTATTTATGAACCCAGTATAATACAATAGGGTCTCATCTAATATTTATTGGAAGAATTTTCAGCTGAGGAGAGTAGGTCTCACAGAAGTCAGGTAACTTTATCTTCAGTAGCATCCAGTTGTGATTTATTGAGCAGTTACTATGTGCCAGGCAACATGCTGCATTGTTCCTTATATGTTATCTCATGAAATCCTTACAGCAATGCAAGGAGACAGGCATAACTACCCCATTAAAAAAATTGTGGTAAAATAAACATAACATAAAATATACTGTCTAACTATGTTTAAGTGTACATTTCAGTGGCATTAAGTACATTTGTCTAACTATGTTTAAGTGTACATTTCAGTGGCATTAAGTACATTCACAATGTTGTGCAACCTATTTCCAGAATGCTTTTCATCTTGCAAAACTACAACCCTGTAATTCATTTAAAAACAACTCCTCATTCACCACCCTCCCCAGGACCTGGTATCCCCGATTCTCCTGTCTGTCTCTGAGGATTTGACTACTCCAGGTGCCTTGGAAAAGTGGAATAATACAGCATTTGTCTTTTTTTGTCTGACTTATTTTGCTCAGCCTAATGTCCTCAAGGTTCCTTCTTGACGCAGCAGGTGTCAGAATCTCCTTCTTTTTCAAGGCTGAACGATATTCCACTCTATGCATAGACAGCATTTTGTTGATCGTCTATCCATCCATGGACACTTGCGTTGCTTCCACCTTTTGGTTATTGTGAATGATGCTGCTCTGAACATGGTTGTGCAAGTATCTCTTCCAGGTTAGCCCCATTATACAGAGGAGCATAGATTCTGGGAGGACGGATGACCTACCCGGGGCCCTTGGTGAGGTCCTAGTGGAGGGTCTCCCAGATCCCAAAGGTAGAGCTCCTCTCCTTACCCCACTGCCTTCCTCAGGACCTGCCTCCTGGTCCACCACACAGTGCCCAGTCCCTGCTACTAGACTTGCTAAGGCCTCTTGATCCCTGAAAATTCAGGGACAGGAACTGGAGGGCACAACCACAGTCACCCACTTCTCTGTTCCCTACTGGAGATTCTGTGCCAAACAGTACATGACAATGACCTGCTTTCCACTCTTTCACCAGATGTGGATGAGGCGCCTACTGCATGCCAGGCGCCTACTGCATGCCAGGCATGTGTGGGCACTGGACAAACACCCCTGGGAAATGAGAAGATGTGAGCTCCTTAAGGCCGGGGGCATCCCTTTCACTTGCTGCTATCCTGTGACGGACAGAGGGGAACCCTGAAGGATTGCAGAAGTGCACGATCGACCTAGCTCAGATGATGACATCACAGTAGCCCTGTTTATTATCACCTACCATATGCCAGGCATTGTATGAAGTACTTTGCACACATTACCTGCCGTAAAGCTCAGAGACAACTGTTATACCTCCCACTTTACAGGGGAGAAAACTGATGACCAGAGAGGTAAACCAGGCTTTCCCAGGCCTTGCAGCCAGTCTCTGGGATGTGGATCCAGGCGGTCTGACTCAGTGATCCCCTCATCCTCTTGGTTTTCGACCTGCAGCCCTCTGGCCTGTCCCCAGGGCCCTGCACCCTTGGCCACCCCCAAGATGACCTGGACATGGGTTCAAGCAAAGGCAGCAACTCCAGTGCATCTCCATTTGATAGGGAGGTACCTCAGGCCCTCCCTAAACAGAGAAGCCCTGGGCTGCAGTAGGTGCAGGTGTTGGCTGAACCACAATGCACTCATTTTGGAGGATGCACCCTAGGACGGGCAGCAGCAGGAGGTCTCCCTGCCCAACAACTGGTAGTGGTGCCTGAGAACAGAGGAGGAGAAGGAGGCTTTGGACACAGGTGTGGAGAAGCCCAAGGAAGAAGAGGAAGACTTGGACTATGGGCTACTGGATGGCCTCAAGGACCCCCTCCCAGAAAAGGAACTTTGGGCCTTATACCCAGGGCTGAGCTGAAAGTGCTCCCTATTTTCTAGCCTGGAACTGCTGCAAAGCTCAGTGTGACATCACAGGACCTCAGTTCCCTATTTGCAAAATGGGATTATATGGGGGTTCCAATGAGACACTGGACCCGAGTGCAGTTTGAGAATTGTAAAGAAATGTACAGTGAGGGGATAATTATCACTTATCCCCTCACTGTATAAATGGACCATTGCTCTTCCAATAGGTAGTGTTCTTTAGCAAAAATCTGAAGGTAAAATATGATTTGTTGAGGAGGTTTGCAGCAGTTGAGGCCCTCAAGAGTCTTTTTTGTCTCCCTTCAAAGCTGGTTTCTGACAAGGACGTTCTTGCTGCTACCCATGGGCCCCTCATCCTTTGTGCACGTTTCTCAGGGTTCTTATTTCTATTGCATCTTGTGGTTCCCCTGGTGGATGGCATGCTCCATCTTCACTCAGAGCTAACTGCATCTCCTCCAGGACCATGTCCCTTATTCCGCACCCACCGCTTCCTCACCAGGATTCAAAACCTTCTGTGACTGACCTCTGCTGATCTCCCTACTTTATCCCTCTTATTCTTTCTCCTCCTCCAATTCCATGCCTGTGCCGCTCAATCCTGTGGCTCACACTCTCACCCAAGCTGTTCTCCTCCATCAGGATGTCCTTGGCTCCCTTGTCTGCTGGGCAAATTTGTGTTCATCCTTCCAAGCCCTGCACAGATGTCTTCCTCTGAGCGCTCTTCCTGAGGTCACAGCCTCCTGGAACAAGGTAGTCCTTGCTTCTCTGCTGCCTCTGGGTTTTGTGCCTTTATCACTTTGCTGTGGCTGCCCGCCTCCTGCTGAAGGGAGGCACTTTGGCTTTACTCACCTCAGTATCTCCTGGGTCCAGCTGGGTCTCTGGCCTGGCCCAGAATTGGTGGTCATCGAGGGTATGCAGAACTCATAAGGACCTAGGAATGTTTTGCAAATAATACCATCCTCCCACACTTCTCCAATGTTTACTTTCTAAGCTCTTTTACTCTTTGACATTCAAATTTCTAAATGGCCTGTATGTATTTACAAAGTCTGGGAAAATGCCTTCAGGGGACATACACACACCCCACCGGCAGAATATATTTGCATTGACTAGGATTATGGATGAAATTCAGCTTCCTGGCAAATATATCATTTGGCATTGGCTGAGCACCTGCTAAGTACCAGATACTATCTCTAGAATGAGACATGAACTACTGACTCAGTCCTTGACCACAAAGAGCTCAGAATCTAGTGAGCTTGATTTCTTGTAAGAGACAGTTCAGAGCAGAAGCTCAGGCAGGAGAAGAGAAGTAAAATGGACACACCAGAGGCAGTGACAGCCACAGAGCTGTCTGGGGATACTGAGTGCAGCAACAAATAGCTGCTTTGGCAGCCCATGAAGGTATCACGGTTTCCTATTACAGCATCTCAGTGATGATTTTGTTATGCTGATCTCTGCAAAGCCCCTCTGTGTAGCAGTCCAGGATGGTGGCAGCCACGCTGTGGAGAAAAGGGCAGTGACCAGGACTACAAGCTCACAGCTGGCACCCTGGTCCACCTGAGAATGGGAGCCCTTCACATGTTCTCTGCCTCTGTGTTCAGGCTGGGAGTCGTGGACAGGAAAGGAGATGCCCCCCTTGCTGGGTCAAAATGACACATCCCGGGAGCACACTGTCTCTTCCTTCTGTGTCATTGCTGCCTCTGCAGTGCATGGTGGAACCAGACACATCCTCTCTGCTGGTGGACACAAGGACAGGCCTTCCTGCTCATGGCCTGAGTCTTCAGATGAGGGGAGGAGTAGCACACTCCTGTGCTCTGCTGACCAAGGCAGGGATGCCTGTCACCCCATCAGAATGAGAGCCAGACCAATGGCTAAAATAAAATAGTTTACAACATTCAAAGGGATCACCTTCATTCATCTACAAATACTTTTCCGTTTAATTTCTTTTCTTTTTTTGAGATGGAGTCTCCCTCTGTCACCTAGGCTAGAGTGCAGTGGCATGATCTTGACTCACTGCAACCTCTGCTTCCTGGGTTCAAGTGATTCTCCTGCCTCAGCCTCCCCAGTAGCTGGGACTACAGGTGCCCACCACCACATCTGGCTAATTTTTTTATTTTTAGTAGAGAGAAGGTTTCACCATATTAGCCAGGCCAGTCTCAAACTCCTGACCTTGTGATCCACCCGCCTTGGCATTCCAAAGTGCTGGGATTACAGGTCTAAGCCACCGCGCCTAGCCCAAATTTTTTTCTATAAAACCACCTATCCCACTAAGGGTAGGCTAAATGATGCATCATGCCCTGCTGGTAACATGGGCCCTATCTGAAAGGGAGTGCCTGCCACCGTGGTACAGTGCTGTGCAGTGCCTGTGTGGTGCTGAATCTCAGGAGCAAACCCCGTCCTCTGAACCACAACTACAGGCACCTTAGACATAAGCAAGGACCTCTGGTGGCCAGGCCTGCCAGCAAGGAGATGCCAATCCTGTCCTGGGGGTCTGCAGGGAGGTCAGGCCAGTGGAGAGGTGCTGAGACCCATGTGTGGTCTCTCCTACTCCTGCCCATGTTGTGCAATGGGGGTGACCACACACCCGATCTGCCTGGGAGGGTCCTGGTGTGCCCACTGCCTCACTGAGTTCCGAGTGGTGCTGCCTCTCATATCTCACTGGTATCACATTTGAAGGGCAATTTATGTCTGCCCCTTCCCCACCCTGTGGACCTCAGTTTCATCATGTGCAAGTGGGGGTTGATATGCTTACATTGTTAGGCGGTGGTGGTGTTAATGGGCTCCATCTGTCAATGCCCTGCATCCAGCGACCACCTGGAGCACACCTGCAGTTCACAAGCTGGGCTTCCTGCTGCAGTGAGAGGAGCAAGCACTGCCTGGAGCCAGGAAGCATCTCTGAAGGAGGTGTTGGAAAAGACTTGTTCCAGAATTTGGGCTTGTACTGGGGGCTTGGGGGAAGTTTGAAGGAAGCCTTTGCTCCAGATTGGATGCTGTCAGAGGCTGGGTGGATTCTACCATCCCGCATTTTCCTCAGTCTTAGAAGGAAGGAAGACAAGACCAAAGCTAACACTGCAATTGACAAAGACGTAGTGGTTATGACATAGACACAGGGGAGGGCAGTGGCACGGTAACACCCACCCCCAGGCAGCCCCTGAAGCTGCCGGGTTCTGCTCTCCGCGACTACGACCCCCGGTGAGAGAGCAGCCCACGGGCACACACGCAAACCTCTCCTTTTTTGAAGAGACTCACTGGCACACAATTCATACAGGCCTGTGGCTGGGATCCTTCGCTGCTTCCCCGGCCGTCTGCCCGCAGTTTCTTCCTCCCGGACGACCCTCCACCAATCCTGGCCTTCAGAGACCATCCTGTTGATGCCCTGGCCAGGAGTGGTCTTAGCCCCGACTCTGACTAATCCCTCTAATCCCAGGTACTCTGGAGGTGGAGGCAAGAGAATCACTTGAAACCGGGTGGCAGAGTTTGCAGTGAGCTGAGATCCTGCCACTGCACTCCAGACTGGGTGACAGTGAGACTACGACTATTAAAAAAAAAAAAAGAAAGAAAAAAAAAAAAGAAAAATGATGGCAGAGCGGCGGCTGCAGGGGCTGGGGCGGCAGCGGGTGAAATGAAGATTGGGAGGGGGACCTCGTCGACCCTCGGCGAAACCTGGCCTGAGGGTGGGATCCCGTGCTACCTCCCGGTCCATCCGCCTGAGGTTTCTTCCTGGTGGTCAGACCTTCTGAGAATCCCGGCCTCCGGAGACCATCCTGTTAACGCCCTGGCCAGGACTGCTCTCAGCCCCATCTCTGACGCCCTATCACACAGGGATCCTACTTCACCAAGTCTCAGGGACCCATCTGGGTAACTGTGGCAATCACTGCCACCGTGGTTGAGACCAAAGCCGAGGCTCGGGCCTCGCGCATGCGCACTGGCGCGGCCGAACTCCCCTCTAGCTCCCAAGAGGCAAGTTGCAGACCCTTTAAAAAATGGCGGCGACGCGGCGGCTGCCGGGACTGGGGCAGTGGTGGCAGCCGTGGCGCAGTCTGAGGCAGTGGGTGGGAAAAGGACTACCGGAGGGGTCTGTGGAAGACCCAGGGTCCGAACTCCCCTCTAGCTCCCAAGAGACAAGTTGCAGACCCTTTAAAAAATGGCGGCGACGCGGCGGCTGCGGGGACTGGGGCAGTGGTGGCGGCCGTGGCGCAGTCTGAGGCAGTGGGTGGGAAAAGGACTACCGGAGGGGCCTGTGGAAGACCCAGGGTCAGACTCATAGGAGTCCCGTCGTCAGGACCTTCTTGATCGGTCTTCTGCTTCAGTTCCTGGTGGAGGAGGAGTTTCAGGGTGCAAGCTGGACTGTCGGACTCCTCTTCGGATCCGATCATGGATGCGACCCAGTGATCAGGAATGGGGTTACAATGTATTGAGGCGGGAAGGGTCTTGCTGGCGCACAGAAAGATCCCAAGGGCCGCAGGGCACACTGTCGGCTGAAAATGCACTGACCCATGAGCCCACTGCCGCCCTCTTTCCTGGGTGGAGCAGTGGCCTGCCTTCATCTCCAAGGCCAGGTCTTTGACATCCTGACACTACTTTCTGTGACACTTGCAAAGAGAGACGGAGGTGAGTCCGAGATGGAGCCAATGTGACCACACATGGCACTGACGTTCCTCAAGAGCAGATGGAGTGAGGGTGTGTCTTTGAGGCCGTATGGGGCGATGCCAAGAGGGACAGTGACGTCCAGGTGTGCACCCGTGGGCCACTGGGATCTCCCACACAAAGCTGAGGAAAAGTTAAGCACACCTGAAAAACTGCGAGACAGGACATGTGTCCGAGTCCAAGCCACATTCAGGGATACCTGCCAGAGGGGCCGAGAGGTTTCGACAAACTATGCCACAATGACACCTCGCCAGCCGGTAGGTACCCCTGACGGCACCTCCCCTGCACCCAGCAAAACCCAGTCCCTTTGGCTCCCTGACATCCGTGGCAGCCGAAAGATTCAGTGTTTGATGGCACTCTCCCCAGGAGCAGAGAAACCGGATGGCACTCAGGAATAAGAGAGGAAATGCAAGTGGGATAAAACACAGCCTTTCCTAGAAGGCAAAGGTCAACCACGGTGGGGTAGCCTGCTGCTCTTCCTGGACCGACCACCAAGCCATCACTTGGGTCATGGAGAACAAGGGAGTTTCCCTGTACAAGACAGTTATGAAAGTCCAGAGATCCAGGATCATCACACCTGTCCAATCATCCAGAAACAGGTTTGGAGAGGGAAGCAATCATGAAACGGACCCCAACGAAATTTCTCCCTGATGGACTGGGAAGTGTTCTTTGTTGAAGACATTGAGACAGACTAAGAAGCCTCTAGGCTTCCCAGAAACTGGGCAGAGAGAGCAAGAGGGAGGATAGAGCAGAGGCCAGAGCGCAGCCAATATATGGCATAATGCTACCATCACCGGCATCTGGAAAAAAGTGACAAACGGGCAACTTGACCAGGAAGGCCAGCATTTGAGTGACAGAGATGCTTGCCCCATCCCAATGCAGGTTTCCTTCTCTGTCCCTGTGTGGAGCTGTGGGTAGATTTCCAAATGAGGGCAAAAGGTGAGAGGAGTGATAACCACCTTCTTGAAGGTCTGTGGGCACCCTCTTGCGGGTGGACAATGAGCACCTGTGAGACCTTTGTCCTTGGCTGGGGTGTGGTCATCTTCATCCTAGTAAAGAGGCAGCTCAGGATGGGAGGGGTATTAAAACTCCTGCCAGTCACACCAGAGGCTCGGAGCCCCTTCACTGAAGCATAGCCACAGAGAATTCCTGCTTTGCCATGCCTCAGGTACTGGATTCTAAGACAACCGTGGAAATTACTGTGACGGGAGAATCAGATAGAGACTCGTGGGTGCACAATTGCTGGGCCAACTCGTTCTCCACTCCTGCAAGTCAGGCTGTGGCCCCTTTAAACAACAGTGGGGGGCTCGTGCTGCACCCGGGGGGTGGAGGGATCCAGGGTCCAGTAGGGGGCCATGTGGGAGAGGGGGCCATGGGCCTCTGAACACCAAACCCCCAAGGAGTCTTGTCTTCAGGACCTCCTTGAGACGATTTCCACTGGGGGAGGGGGAGCTTCAGGACACCTACTGGGGTCACAAGACTCATATTCAGATCCAATTCTGGACCCCTCCGGGTGAGGAAGGATGAACTGACCACATCTACTGAGGCAGACAAGGCCTCACTGCAGCACAGAATGATCCCATGAGCCTCAAGGCGTGGTGTCAACTGAAAGTTCACTGAGCCGTTGCTTCCCTCCTCCTCTGAAAGAGCAGTGGCCTGCCCCGATTCTAAAAGTCCTGGGGCTCCTACAAGCAGATACCGCTTTCCAGGACCCGTGCAAACAGGAACAGGGGCAATTCTGAGGTGCAACCATTGCAGCCATGCGTGGCACTTACGTGTCCTAAAGCAGATGGAGTGAATGTGTGTCACCGAGGGCATATGGGATGATGGCAAAACAAACAATGGTGTCCAGGCATGTGCACGGTGGAAGGGGGGCAAAAGTGACAATTCCGTCAATGCCAGAGAAAATCCAAGCCAGGATGGGACCAAAAGATTCAGCGGGTCAGTCCACCCAGGAGCAGAGGAGAGGACATCCCTCAAGAATGAGACTGGATGTATGGAGGAAATGTGACACCACCATTCCTAGAAGACAAGGCCAGTCAAGGTCACCTAACACTCATTCTGGACCTTTGACCCATACACGAGGAGAAAGATGAGACCATGGTACCCTACCTGTCTGGGACATATATGGAAGTTACAGCTCCAAGGTTGTCAAACCTGCTCAAAAAGCAGAAACAGGTTTGGAGAGAGAAACAATCAAGACACAGATCTCCAGCAACTCTCTAACTGATAGACTGGGAAGTGATCTATTTGAAGACATCCAGTCAGACCACGAAGCATCTATACCCTGGAGAAACACGGGAGACAGAGCAAGAGGGAGGACAGAGCAGAGGCTACAGCCAAGGTAGACTAAAGCACCGTGCCACCATCACAAGCGTAAGTGGAGGGATGACAAACGGGTGGCTTGTCCAGTGAGACCAGGGTTACAGTGACTGGAATTGTTGACATCTCCCATTCCTGGCATCCTCTTTCAGTCTGTGTTGTGGTGTGACTTCTTCCTCAGAGAAGAGCCGTGAAAAGATACAAATGTCTTCTGAGATGTAGGTCTGAATTTCTCCTGCAGGACAATGAGCTCCAGCGTGGCTTTTGTCCCTGGCTGAAGTGTGTTCATCTTGATCCTAGAAAAGAGGCTGCTCAGGATGCGGATGAGATTTCAACTGCTCCGGGAGACACACACCTCCTCACCTGGTCCATGCCTTCACAAACCAGAAGTGGAACCACCGCGAAAACGATTGACACCTGGCCACATGACCCAGGCAGAGACACAGAAGGAGGCTCATCAAAGACAGGCCGACATGTAAGAAGTCGCTTTTTGGAGCACAGGGCACATTTGTTCAAACACACACACACACACACACACGGGCACACACACACACCCCAACCCTCAGAGAGAGGGAAAGAAACTCACAGAGAGTGAGAGACAGAGAGAAGAGAAAGTGGGACACACACACACACACACACACACACACACACACACACATACACACAGAATAATACAGCAGGGGCACAGAAACAAACACCCCGTACAATCACTGGGGCCACGGGGTTCGGCTCTCGAACAGAACGACCCTGGGATGAGAGAGCCGCCCACAGGCACGCAGGCTGACATGTTCAGGACATCCCACGGGCACGACTTCCAAGGAGACTCACCCGAACATCGTCTGGGCAGGCCTGAGGCTGGGATGTCGCGCTGCTTCACCAGGACTGCGCCTGTGGTTTCAACCTCCTCTCAGCCCTTCGTGACTCCTGGCATCCGGAGACATTCCTGTCGACTCGACCCTGTGGAGAGGTCAGGCTGGAGCCTCGGAGCCCCGACCCACAAGCACTGACATGGAGGACTCCTGCATTGCCAAGCCTCAAGGACTGTTTCCTTTGACAACCGTGGGAACCACTGGGGGGGGGGGGGGGCCCTCGCGACTCGCGCATGCGCATTGACTGGCCTGACTCGGTCTGCACGCTGGGCAGTCAGGCCAAATCCCCTTAAAACAATGGCGGCAGCTCGGCGGCAGGTGCTTTCCTGCTGCAGCCTTGGCAAGGGCTGGATCCGGGATCCAGTAGCGGGCCGCGTGGAAGAGGGTGCCGCGGGCATCCCAGGACCAAACCTCCAGGAGTCCTGCCTTCAGGACCTCCTTGAGCCGATTTCCACCAGGGGAGGGGAAGGTTCAGGGCGCCTGCTGGGGTGTCCAGACTCCGCTTCAGATCCGTTTCTGGACCCCTCAGGGTGAGAAAGGGTGTGCTGAGCACATTCACTGAGGCAGGCAGGGCCTCCCTGCAGCCCAGAATGATCCCATGGGCCTCAAGGTGTGGTGTCAGCTGAAAGTTCACTGACCCATGAGCCCTCTGCCTCCCTCCCTTGAAATAGCAGTGGTCTGCCCTGATTCTAAATGCCCTGGGGCTCCTGCAAGAGGATACCATTTTCCAGGACAGGTGTAAACAGAGAAGGGCGATTCCCAGGTGGAGCCAATGCGATAACGCGTGGCACTGGCGAGTTCTAGAGCAGATAATATGAACTTGTGTCACTGAGGGCATGTGGGGCGATGGCGAAGCAAACAATGGCGTCCAGACGTGCACCTGGTGGAAGGGGGGCACAAGTGACCTTTCCATCAATGCCAGGAAAAATCAAAGAACACCTGGGATCCAGCAGGGGGCCAAAAGTCTCAGGAGATCAGTCCATCCAGGAGGAGAAAAGAGGGTGTCCCTCAAGAAGGAGGCTGGATGTGGAGAGGAAGTGCCACACCACCTGTCCTAGAAGACAAGGACTCATCTTTCAAAGGAGGAGGGAGGCAGAGGGCTTATGGGTCAGTGAACTTTCAGTTGACACCACGCCTTGAGGGCCATGAGATCATTCTGGGCTGCAGCGAGGCCCTGCCTGCCTAAGTAGACGTGGTCAGCACCTCCTTTCTCAGCCGCAGGGGTCCAGAATTGGACCTGAAGCCTCCTCCTGAGACTCCAGCAGGTGCCCTGAAGCTCCCCCTCCCACGGTGGAAATTGGCTCAAGCAAAAGGGTTGAAAACCGGCCACAAGACCCAGGCAGAGATGCAGAAGGAGGCTCGCCACAAGACCCAGGCAGAGATGCAGAAGGAGGCTCACCAAAGACAGGCCGACATGCAAGAAGTCGCTTTTTGGAGCACAGGGCACATTTGTCCAAACACACATGCACACAGCACACACATGCACACGGGCACACACACACACACCAACCCACAGAGAGAGGGAAAGAAACAGAGTGAGAAACAGAGAGAGAAGAGAAAGTGGGACACACACACACACACACACACACACACACACACACACAGAGTAATACAGTAGGGGCACAGAAACCAACATCCCCATGCAATCACTGGGGCCACGGGGTTCCGCTCTCGAACAGAAGGACCCTCGGATGAGAGAGCAGCCCACGGGCACACAGGCCGACCTGTCCTCGACATCCCGAGGGCAAGACTTCTGGGGAGACTCACCCGAACATCATCTGGGTAGGCCAGACGCTGGGATGTCGCGCTGCTTCACCAGGACTGCGCCTGTGGTTTCAACCTCCTGGTCAGCCCTTGGCGACTCCTGGTATCCAGATACATTCCTGTTGACTGGATCCCTTGGAGAGCCAAGCACTGCCACTGAGGGCTCCTGCTTTGCCAAGCCGCAGGGACTGGTTCCTATGACAACCGTGGGAACCACTGTGACGGGGGTCTGCTCACGCCTCGTGCATGCACATTGGTTGGGCCGACTCGCTCTGCGCTCTGGGCAGTCAGGCAGCGTCCCCTTAAAACAATGGCAGCAGCTCCGCGGCAGGTGCTGTCTTGCTGCAGCCTTGGCAGGGGCTGGATCCGGGATCCAGTAGCGGGCCGCGTGGGAGAGGGGGCCGCGGGCGTCCCGGGACCAAACTCCTGGGAGTCCTGCCTTCAGGACCTCCTTGAGCCGATTTCCACAGGGAGAGGGGGAGGTTCAGGGTGCCTGCTGGGGTCTCCGGTCTCCTCTTCAGATTCGTTTCTGGACCCCTCCGGCTGAGAAAGGGTGGGCTGAGCACACCCACTGAGGCAGGCAGAGCCTCCCTGCAGCCCAGAATGATCCCATGGGCTTCAAGGCGTGGTGTCAGCTGAAAGTTCACTGACCCATGAGCCCTCTGCCTCCCTCCCTTGAAAGAGCAGTGGCCTGCCGTGATTCTAAATGCCCTGGGGCTCCTGCAAGAGGATACCATTTTCCAGGACAGGTGTAAACAGGGACAGGGGCGATTCCGAGGTGGAGCCAATGCGAGGACCCGTGGCACTGGCGAGTCCAGGACATGGTGTGAACGTGTGTCACTGAGGGCATGTGGGGTGATGGCAAAGCAAACAATGGCGTCCACGTGTGTGCCCGGTGGAAGGGGGGCACAAGTGACTTCTGAACCTCATGTCCTAGGTGATCTTCAGGCCTTAGATGAAAACTCTAGGCTCTAGGTGGACAACCAAGCCCCAGGCTCATGTTTACTGGAGCTAGATGTCTACCAGAGGTTCCAGGTAGACACTGGTATCCAAATCAACACCAGACCTCAGATGGACACCCAGGCCTGAAGTGGACATCAACCCCGGTGGATACCTAGTCCCCAGGTGGATATCAGGCCCCAGTTTGACACCAGTCCCTGAGTAGATACCTAGGCCTCAGCTGTATATCCAGTCTCTTGCTAAACATCAGGCTGCAGGTGGAACCAGGCCCTACCTGACTGGGGACTAGTGTTCATATGGGGCCACATGTCCATCTGGGCCCTGGGTGTCAACTTGGGGCCTGATGTACATCAGATGTCCAGTGTTAATTTGTAGCCTGGTGTCAACCCGGGAGCTGGTGTTCACTGGAAGACTAAAATCCTCCTAGTGCCTGATGTCCAACTTGGGATTTTGTGTCCACCTGGAGACTGATGTCCACCTGGGACCACATGTCCAACTGGATCAAGATGTCCACCTGTAGCCTAGAACTTCACTTAAGGCCTGATGTTTCCTGGGGCCTATGTATCTACCTAGGGACTTGTGTCCAGGTGCGGCCTGAGGTTCATCTGGGGCCTGGAATTAACCTGGGACCTGATGTCCACCTGGGGCCTGGGTGTTGCTCTGGAGTCTGATATCTATCTGGGGCCTTGGTGTCCTCCTGTGATCTGATGTCCACTTGTGGGCTGGTGTCCACCTGGGGCCTGGGTGTCCACCTGGGAAGCTGATGTACACCTGAAGTCCAGTGTCTACCTGGGTGCTGATGTCTACCAGGAACGTGGTATAAACCTGGGGCCTGATAGCCACATGGGCGCTGAGTGTCCATATATGTTCTGATTTCCACTTTTGGCCTGAGTGTCCTTCTAGGGCCTGAGTGCCACCTGGGTCCTGATGTTCACCAGGAACCTAGGTATTTACATGGGTCTTGATGTTCACCTGGGGCCTGATGTCCATGTGAGAACTGGTATTCACCTAGAGCCTGGGCATCCACCTGTGGCCTGATGTTCAGTTGGGGACTAGGAATTCCCCTAAGGCTTGAGGTCCACCTGGGGCATAGGTAACCACCTGTGGCCTAGTGTCCCCCTGGAGCCTAGGTGTCAACCTGGGCAACCTGGGGCATAATGTCCTCTTGGGACCTGCTGTCCACCTGCAGACTGGTGTCTGCATAGGGCCTGGAACCCACCTGGTGCCTGGTGTCTACCTGATGCCTAGTTTCCACCTGTAGACTGAATATAGACCTCAGACCTGATGTATGCCTGGGGCCTATTTATCCACCTGGGAACTAGCATTCATCTGGGGCCTCATGTCCACCTAAGCCCTGGGTGTTAACCTGGTGCATAATGGCCACCAGGGATCTATGTACTCACTTGGGACCTGGTGCTCCCATAGGGCCCAGGTATACACCTGCGGAATGATGTCCAGGTGGAGGTAGATGTCTTCCTCGGTGCTGGTGTTCACCCAGGGACGAGGGGCTCCCTGGGGACCGGTGTTCACCTGGAGCCTCATGTGCACCTTGGACCTGCTGTCTACCTAGGGCCTGATGTCCATGTTAAGGCTGGGTGTCCACCTGGGGCCTGTTTGTCCACTTGGGGCCTAATGTCCACCAAAGAACTAGTGTTCACCTAGGGCCCAGGTGTCCACTTGGGACCTAATGTCCACCTAAGAGCTAGTGTTCACCTAGGGCCTGTGTTTCCACCTGGAGACTGATGTTCAGCTGGAGACTATGCATCCACCTGAGACCCAGGTATCCACCCAGGGTGTGGTGTCGTACTGGGCCCTTATGTCCACCTGGGGACTAGATATCTGAGGCTTGATGCCCATCTGGAGCCTGATATCCACCTCAGAGCTGGGTGTCCACCCAGGTTCTGGTATCTACCCAGGGCTTGGTGTTCATGTGGGGCCCAGTGCCCACCTGGAACCTGGGTATCAACTTGGGGTCTGGGTGTCCACTTGGAGCGTGATGTGCACCTGGGGCCTGATTTTCCACCTAAGGCCTGATGACCACCTGAGGCCCAGGTGTCCACCTGGGGTCTGATGTCCACCTGAAGCCTAGGTAACCACCTAGGGCTTGGTGTTACCTGTGCCTTGATTTCCACCTGAGCCTGATGTACACCCCAGGCCCAGTGTCCACTTGTGGCCTGAGGTCTACTTGGAAGCTGATATCCAGCTGGGGACGGATGTGCTCCTGGGGCCTGATATCCAACTGGGACCAGATGTTCAACTAAGGCCTGGAGTTAATCTGGGGCTTGATGGTCACCAGGGTTCCATGTGTCCAACTAGGGCCTGATTTCCACCTGGAGTCTAGTATCCACCTTGGCCCTGATGCCATTTGAGGCCTGGGTGTCTACCTAGAAACTGAGTGCCCAACTGGGCTCTGATGTTCCACCTGGGGCCTGGTGTCCTAATAGGGTCTGATAGCTACCTAAGGCCTGGGTATCCTCCTGCAGCCTGATGCTCACCTGTAGGCTGGTGTCCATATGGGGCATGGGTGTCCACCTGTGAGCCTGAGGTACACCTGGAGTCCAGTGTCCCCTTGGGTACTAATACGTACCAGGTAAATAGTATATACCTGGGGCCTGATATACATCTGGAGACTGTGTGTCCACTTGAGCCCTGATGTCCACCTGGGGCCTAGTGTTTACCTGGGGCCTACATCCACCTGGGATCTGAGTGTCCCCATAGGGCCAGATATTCTCCTGGAAACCGGTAGCAACCTGGGGCTTAGCTATACACCTGAGACCTGTGGTCTGTCAGGGACCTATGTCCACCTTGGGCCTTGTTTTCATCTGAAGCCTCGTGTTCACCTGGGCCCTGGGTGTCAACCTGGGGGTTGATGTTCACCAGGGGCCTTGGTATCCACCTGGGACTTAATGTCCACTTGGGGCCTCATTTCCATCTGGGGTCTGGGAGCCCACCTGGGAACTGATGTTCAGCTGGGGCCTGGAATTCACTTGGGGCCTGTTGTCCACCTAAGCCCTGGGTGTCAACCTAGAGCCTGATGTCCACCTTAGGCCTGATGTCTACTTGTGGCCTTAGTGTGCATCTGGGGCCTGTTGTTTGCATGTGTCCAGGATATTCTTCTGGGGCATGGGTGACTACTTGGTCCCTGACATCTCCTTAAGGCCTGGGGGGTCCACCTAGAGCTAGATATCCACCTGACACCTGCATATCCTCCAGTGGCCTGATGTTCACCTATTACCTGGTGTCGATCTGGGGCCTGGAGATCACCTTGGGTCCTGATGTACACCTTGAGTCCAGTGTCCACCCAAGGCCTGATGTTTGCCAGGTGCATGAAAATGTGATACCAACCTGGCTCCTGGGTTTTCTGTGGGGCCTCATTTCCATCAAGGGCCTTGGTGTCCACCTGGGACTGTGTGTCTATCAGGGACCTGATGTTTCTTGTGGGTCTAGATTTCCACTTGGGTCTTCTGTCCACATGGGACCCGATGTGCTCCTGAGGTTTGATGTTCAGCTGGGGACCAAATATTCACTTGGGGACTGGTGTCCAGCTGAGGACTGATGTCCAGCTGGGACCTTATGTTTACTTGGGGTTTGGTGTCCACCTGAGGCTTAGGTGTCCCTCTGGGGCCTGAAGTAAACTCGGGGCCTGATATCCACCTGGGGCTGAATGTTCATCTGTGGACTATATAACTGGGGACTGATGTCTCCCTGGGGCTTGTTGTTCATGCTGGGCATGAGGTCCATTTGGGGCACTGGTGTTGATCTGAGGTCTGATGTGGATCTGGGGCCTGAATCTAAGTTCAACTTGATTTTTTTTTTTTTAAGTGACTTGGTCTTTATACTTGAAGGTTCACACACTACATAGTTTTTAAGGTTTAACTTTTTGTTACAATATATTTTAGAATTATTGTCTCTGGGCAAAATGTTCAGGCATATCCTGGGTGCCCCTTAATATGTACATTCAAATTTTGTTTTATTTCAAGAATGTGTGTGTGTGTGCCCGCATGTGCGTGCGTGTGTGTGTTTATGAAACTGTTATAGTCTTAAAATTAACTCTATTTCAATGTTTCATTTTTCCTCAAAGAAAAAAAGTGAGGGAAATAAGTTACTCCCATTACATCTCTGCCAGATTATCTTTGCATATCTTATCTTCCACACCTATTCCTTTCTAATTCCTTTGATAACATTGTTAATTGTTTTATTCTCTTAACTTTGTTTCTATCCCCTATGTCTAACACAATGTTTTCAGTTATTCATGCCCTGCCTGAGGAACATTGTAATTTAATCTTAATTTCTGATACACAAATTTTTCCCAATTTTTCTCTGAGACTGATGAGTATCCACTTTGCATTTTCTTTTCCTTTTGTCTAGAACTATCATTAGATTTTGGATTTCTGCTTCAAAATATTCTTCTATCTGTCTTTACATGAACAATCACTGTATTTTAAACATTAGTTGTTTTATGTTGTTTCCTATGCTCCATAGCTGTTTTGATTGTTGTGTGTGTGTGTGTGTGTGTGTGAAAACTTCTTAAAATTTTTGAGACTCACTTTCTGTTATTTTTTCTGTTATTGTTGCTGCTCTACAGCACTTTTTTCTCTTGCTGTTGTATAGCTAAATTTCAAAATAAATTGACACATTGAATTGTGTCTGTCTTCTCTTGGTTCTTATCACCTTGTTTCAGTTGCTTTACTGTTTCCCTTCAACACCACTAAAGGGGGAAATTACAGGATGTCAAAAACAATTTTACAAAGAACAGTTGTAAAAACAATTGATAAGAAGCTATGTAAATCTTTAACATAAATAAATGTATAACTTTGAAATTTTAAATTAAACACACAATATAGGGGAAATAGGCAGAAAATAAGTTTTAACTACTCTATTAGTAAACTGATTAGTAATATTGAAAGAACAAAAGTTAAAAAGCTAAAAAGATATAAAAAACATGATTAATAAGCTTTATCTAAAACTATACAAAGGTATATCAAATAAAAATATACATTTTGTTATGTTTTCAAAAGTAGCTCATGAATTAGACAAGGAGAGAACAATCAATGCATTCTAAATAATCAGTATCATATTGTGTTCCTCAATCTCAAAACCAACAACAACAACAAACATTTTCATATATTTGGAAATCACTAAGTCCATCATTAACTATCCCTGAGGTTAAAGAGAAAACAACAGGTAAATTAATAAATTTAGACATGTAAAGTTTCTGAGAACAAATTTAAAACAGGAAATGGAGGTATATCTAATTTCAAATAAACTTTTAGAAAAAATGAAAATATAAAAACAACTAAATCATCTGCCTGAAAACCTAAAAAGAACATATAAGTAAAATAAAAAGCGTAACATATTTAAGGACTTTAAACCACTTTAAGAAACAACAGATCATAAAAGATTAAAATTTAAAAATGACTTCTTCATATTACTAGAAATTCTAACCAAGGAAACAATGCAAATGAAACAGAATTTTGAAAAAGAGATGAGTAGAGATGTGATATAGATTTAAAACTTTGGTCTTAAAATAGAAAAAAATGTTTATTTCTTTTCCTTTCAGAAACTCCTCCAAACTATCAAAGATAAGCAGAAAACAACAAATAACAAACAGAAAACAGAAAAGCACAACAAACAAGGCCTGTTTATTTCATCCTCTCCTGATAGTCTTCTGTTCATGATTTTGCTTTTTCTGTACATGAGACTGGAGAGAGAAAACACACTGGCCATAACAATCCAAGCATTACATTTTCATATGTGCATTATCTTTTCCATTGTGAAGTTCCAATTTCCATTGTGAAGTTCCAAAAGAACACCTCATTATGACTGTACATTATGTTCCAAAATTTGAACACTAAAGAAATTGCACCTGCGAGTTGGACCCATTCCTTCCATTCATTCACAAATGTTTACTAAGTGCCTACCACTATCCTTTTAGGCACCACATATTCAGTGATTAAAAATTCAGTTAAGGTCCTATTCCCATAAAGTTTTAATTCCAGCATTAGGAGTCAGATAATAAAAAGATAAATGTGTGTGTTCTCATGAGATCTGATGGTTTTAGGAGCATCTGGCATTTCCCCTGCTTGAGGTGATGAATGCCTCATTTACCCTGATGTGATTATTACATGCTGCATGCCTGTGTTAAAATATCTCACATACCCCATAAGTATATACACCTACTATGTACCCATAGAAATTAAAAATAAAAATAAATTTAAAAAGTGTGAGTTTTTAAAGGTGAGGTTTGCTCTCCAGCGCTGGTCCCTGCCAGGTCTGACCTTTACATCATCTTTCCACAAGGTCCAGGCCCCCATCTGCAGAGGCCGACAGTTCCCAGAGTGACTTTCCTCAGAAAATAGGATCTTGGGGGAGACAGTCAGAGGAGGGGGCCTCGTCCTCCCCACTGCACAGCCCCTCGTGGGGATTGGAAAGTGAGGGTCTCTGCCCACAAGTGGCAATCACCCTAAGCTGTGGTGTGGGAGGAAGCCTTGGGAATATAGGTCAGTGCTGGGATAGCATTTCCTGATCCTGACTTGAAGAAGTCGTTAAAATCCCAACATTCCTGACTCCTCCTCTGTGGGAGCCCCCACCCTGCAGCTCTCACAGGTTGTTGGGAGGGTCACCTGTGGTGACGGGTTTGGAAGTGCTTTGTGAATGACACAGTGGGCCTTCTTATTCCTGTCACTGGCCTTTCAACCTTGAATACTAATTGCCTGGGGATCTCTAGGCCTCAAGGTCTAATCCTGGAAGGGTACGAGGTATCCCTAGTGGAAAATTCTACACCTTCTGGGAGGTCCGTCACTTCCACCTTCACCCAACATAGCCCCTGCTCCTGTTCCCTCAGCCCAGAGAGCTTGCCCAGGGCCACAGGGTGGTACTGGACTAACCTCTTTGGAAAGGGTGATTACATCCTCATTTCAGCTCTCTCCCTTCCTAGCTTTCCATGTGGAATTCTGGGGCTCCATGTAACACTTGCTGGACATGAGAGGGAGAACTTCTAGGGCGGGGATCTGCCCTGGGTGGGGACAGAGGAGTATCCTGGAGTCTGGGATTCAGGAGTGTGAGCCCTCCCCAGCTGGCCAGCCCCTGTCCCTGTGCATGATGTTTCCTGCACAAGCTTCCTTTAGAGGGAAGCTTCCAGAGTGACTGCAGCGAGGTCCATGCTGTTGGGGGTGACAGAGCAGCCCTGGAGGCCCTCTGCTCTTACACTGGCAGGAGGTGGCCAAAGAGAAGCAGGCAGAAGAAACTTCTCCAAGTATATCACTTGCTTCACTCTTGCCACTAGAAGGACAATTTCTACAGTGGAGTGGAAGAAAATGACTATGCTGTGGGAGAGAATGGATCCATCCAGAAGAGCAAGACGGGAGGTGCAAATGTGCCCATTGCCTTTTAAGACATTTTCCAGAATTCTACTTTTGAAGACTGCCCCTTTTGACAGTTACTGAGGAAGCAGTGGGACATTTTCAAAGCCTTTTATACACACACAATACAGTGCTGTGGGTCTGTGTGCAGGGACCACGAAGAGCATAGTTGCCACTGTTCTGTGTGTCAGATGCTATGGGAAGTACCTTCACACACACAGATGTGCTTCATGCAACCTGGTAAGGAACATCTCTAAAACATTTTACAGTTGAGAAAATTTAGTGTCAAGGAGGTTGAATGCATTATCCAAGATCACACATACGTCCTGAGAGAATCAGGGTTCAATGAAGAATTACGTATCATGAATTACATGGGTGTATTTTAATTTCACATTTTAAATTTCTGCAGTTTACTTCTGTCACTTTTCGCCAAGCTTTCTATACTTGGATTTACTTTTTTTTGGCTTCTTGATCTTCTGTACTTGGATGTTATTGATTTTCTACAAGTTTTAACATGTAGGATTAAAGAGTATTTCTTAATGTTTTAATAATTACCAAATAATAAAATATATTTACTTTGATAGATATATGCATTGGATATTACAGTGTATTGTGTACACTTTCAAACACATTGTGTTACTCCAGAAGCATTATTCAACAGTGATCTTTCTTTTACCTGAATTATGTTCAGAAAAGCTTTCCACCACAGTACACAGAGATTGATTTCATTTTATTTCTGTTTAATTATCCTGTTGTGGATATTTAAGTTGAAACAATGCAGTAATAAATATGCAAGAATGCTTTTAGACATTAAAGAATGTGGCTCTACATTAGGGATCTAGTGCCTGTAATCCCAGCACTTTGGGAGGCCTAGGAGAGTTGATTACCTGAGGTCAGAAGTTCAAGACCAGCCTGGCCAACATGGCAAAACCCCATTTCTACAAAAAACACAAAAATTAGCTGGGTGTGGTGATGTGATGTGCACTTGTAGCCCCAGCTACTCGGGAGACTGAGGCAGGACAACTGCCTCAACCCACGAGGAGGAGTTTGCAGTGAGCTGAGATGATGTCACAGCACTCCAGCCTGGGGGACAGAGTGAGACTCTGTCCCAATAATAAATAAATAAATAATCTAGAAGTACAATTGCTTGGCCAAGTTGCTTAAGCATTTTGAATAAGAGTTACTGACTAATTTATGTTTCAAAGGCTATGGTAATTTACACTGAAAACACTTAATTGGTTGGTTGTTGTTACATATGGAGTCTTACTGTTGCCCAGACTGGAGTGCAGTGGTGTGATCCTAGCTCATTGTAGCCTCCAACCCCTAGGCTCAAGCAATCCTCCCACCTCAGCCTCCCTCCCAAGTAACTAGGATTACAGATGCATGCCACCATATCCAGCTAATTTTATTTTTAGAGACGGGATCTTGCTATGTTATCCAGGCTGGAAATCCTGGCCTCGAGGCGACCTCAGCCTCCAGTGTAGCTGACATTACAGGCATGAGACACTGTGCCTGACCAAATGAGTGCCTCTATCATGACACTTGTGTCCTCATGGGATCCTGCAGAGTTCAGGACCAGGTCCACACAGGGAAAAGCTCTCTGTTGCAGTCCTGATGACTGGGGAGGGAGCTTACCCATGGCTCTCCTGGTCATTTTTATTTAACAGGAGCACAGAACCTCACATTTTCTGGAATGTTCCCATATGATTTTGTGAGAGTAAAGAGAACAGAGCCCCCCAACCCCAAGCTCACTGTGTCAAAGGGAAAATTAAGCTTGGGAACTGAGTTATGCAATATTGCCTTCCTTGTTCTCAAACAGACAGCTGAAACTTCACAACCCTGTACCATAGCCTCATCCATAAGCCAGGTTCCCACAATGACAGAAGGCCACCTGTCTTCTCAGATGTCCTCCCTCACAATTTGTTGTGAGTCCCTAAATCGTTTAGAATGCACATCCCCCCATAAACTCACTAAAACCAAGTTCAGCTCAATTTCACTCTGACAATCTCAATCACCAGCTTATTTTTATAGTTATGAGACAAGGTCAGGACCAGAAATTATCCCTCTGCCTATTGTGAGATGAATGCATCATTGACTTTTCCTCTACTTCACTTCCTCTATTCACATACTTACTTTATCTTATGTAGAACGAAGACTTAGTGCGTGATGAACACATAATTAACTTTTTCCTCTGCTTCCTCCTTTCTTATGAAAAATGTAGATATCCTGATGCTAATCAGAGCCACACAAGAATGCAACCGTTTGCTTCACTGCCTACCTGCCCTCCTTTTTCCCCCTGCTTGTTCTTACATGGATATATTGTGTGACGCTGAGGTTTGGGCTTCTTTTGATCCCATCAACCAAATAGTGAACATAATACCCAGTAGGTAATTTTCAACCCTTACCTCCCCTTCTCCCTCCCTCCCCTACATTTGAAGTCCCCAGTGTCTACTGTTTCCACCTTTACGTCCACGTGTACCCAATATTTAGTTCCCACTTATTAGTCAGAACATGTGGCATTTGGTTTTCTGTTTCTGTGTTAATTTGCTTAGGATAATGGCCTCCAGCTACATCCATGTTGCTGCAAAGGACATGCTTTTATTCTTTTATATAGCTGCATAGTATTCTGGTATTCCATGGTGTATACGGTCCATATTTTCCTTATCTGACCCACCGATGATGGGCACTGAGTTTGACTCCATGTCTTTGCTACTGTGAATAGTGCTGTGATAAACATACAAGTGCATATGTGTTTTTGGTAGAACAATTAATTTTCCTTTGGGCATATACCCAGCAATGGGACTGCTTCGTCAAATTGTAGCTCTATTTTTAGTTCTTTCAGAAATCTCCAAACTGCTTTCCACACGGGCTGGTCTAATTTACTCTCCTACCAACAATGCATTCCCTTTATTCCACAACCTCATCAATATCTGTTATTTTTGACTTTTTAATGATAGCTCTTCTGACTGGTGTGAGATGGTATCTAAGTGTTGTTTTGATTTGAATTTCTCTGATGATTAGTGATGTAGAGGATTTTTCCACATTGTTGGCTGCTTGTATGTCTTCTTTAGAGAAATGTCTGTTTATGTCCTTTGTTAACTTTTCAAATGGGGTTCCTTTTTGCCTGTTGACTGGATATTAGTCCTTCAACAGATGCATAGTTTGCTGATATGTTTTCCCATTCTACAAGTTGTCTGCTTACTCTGTTGATAGTGTCTTTTGTTGTGCAGAAACTCTCTCATTTGACTAGGTCCCAATTGTCCATTTTCTTTTTGCTGCAACTACTTTTGAGCACTTAGCCACAAATTCTTTCCCAAGGCTGATGTCCAGAAGAGTATTTCCCAGGTGTTCTTTAAGGATTTTTATAGGTTGAGGTCTCACATTTGCTTTGGTTATTCAGGCTCTGTTTTTGTTCCATATGAATTTTAGATTTTTTTAAATAATTTTATGAAAATGACGTGGGTAATTGATCTGACAGGAATAGTGTTAAATCTGTATATTGCTTTGGGTAGTATGGACATTTTAATGATACAGATTCTTCCAATCCATGAGCCTGGAATGTTTTTCCATTCATGTCATCCATGATTTATCAGTTTTTTGTAGTTCTTCTTATAAAGTATCTTTCACCTCCTTGATTAGATGTAGTCCTGGGTATTTAAATTTTTGTGGCTATTGTAAACGGTATTTCATTCTTCATTGGGTTCTCAGCTTGAACATTATTGGTGTGTAGAAATGCAACTGATTTTTCTATGTCAATTTTGTGTTCTGAAACTTACTGAAGTCAGGTCTAGGAATCTTTTGGAAGAATCTTTGGGGTTCTCTGGGAATAGAATTATATCATTAGAGAAGAGAGATAATTTGACTTCCTCTTTTCCTCTCTGGATGCTTTTAATTTCTTTCTCCTGAGTGATTGCTCTGGCTAGGACTTCTAGTACTATGTTGAATAGGAGTGGTGAGAGTGCACATCCTTGTCTTGTTTCAGTTCTTAGAAAGAATGCTTCCAACTTTTGCTCATTCAGTATGACATCGACTGTGGGTTTGTCATAGATAGCTCTTATTGTTTTGAGATATGTTTCTTTGGTGCCTAGTTTGTTAAGGGCTTTTATCATAAAGAGATGTTGAATTTTATTGAATATTTTTCTGTATCTATTGAGATCATCATATGATTTTTGTTTTAAGTTTTGTTTACGTGGTGAATCACATTTTTGGACTTGCATATGTCGAACCATCCTTGCATTCCTGGAATGCAACCCACCTGATCATGATCAATTACCTTTCTAATGTGCTGTTGGATTCAGTTTGCTAATATTTTGTTGATGATTTTTGCATCTATGTTCATCAGGGCTATTGGCCTGTAGTTTTCTTTGTTGTTGTGTCTTGGCCAGATTTTGATGTCAGGCTGATGATTGTTTCATGAAATGAGTTAGGAAGAAATCCCTCCTCCTTAACTTTTTGGAATAGCTTCAGTAGAATTGGTACTGGCTCTTCTTTGTACATTTGGTAGAATTTAGCTGTTGGTAGGGTTTTTAAATTACTGATTTAAAATTGTACCTTGTCATTGATCTGTTTAGAGTTTCAATTTCTTCCTGATTTAATCTTGGGAGGTTGTGTGTTTCCAGAAATTACTCCATTTCCTCTAGAGTTTCTAGTTCATGTGCATAGAAATGATCATTATAATCTCTGAGGATCTCTTGTATTTCCATGGGATTGTTTTGTCACCTTTGTCATTTCTGATTATACTGATTTAGATTTCCCTCTTATTTGTGAATGTGGCTAGTGGTCTATCAATCTCGTTTATCCTTTTGAAGAACAAGGTTTTCATTTCATTTATCTTTCTTATGGTTTGGGGGGTTCAATTTTATTTCATTCTTCTCTGATTTTAGTTATTTTTCTTTTGCTAACTTTGGGTTTAATTAGTTCTTGTTTTTCTAGTTCCTTTAGGTGGAACATTAAGTTGTTTATTTGAGATCTTTCTCTCTTCCTGAAGAAGGCATTTGGCACTATAAACTTTCCTCTTAACACTGCTTTTGCTGCATCCAAGAGGTTTTATTATATTGTGTCTCTATTCCATTTGTTTCAATGAATTTTTAAATTTCTGTCTTAAATTCATTGTTCACCCAAAAGTCATTTGGGAGCAAGTTGTTTAATTTCATCTTTCTAATTTTATTACACTGTGGTCAGACAGGATGCTTGGAATTTCCATTTTTTTTGAATTTACTGAGACTTGCTTTATGAGCAAGCATGTGGTCAATCTTAGAGTATGGTCCATGTGTAGATGAGAAGAAAGTATATTCTGTGGTTGTTTGATGGAGTATTTTGTAGATGTGCATTAAGTCAAGTTGGTCAAGTGTCCAACCTAAGTCCAGAATTTCTTTCTCGGTTTCTGCCTCAATGATCTGTCTAATGCTGTCAATGGGGTGTTGAAGTCCCCACCATTATTGTGTGGCTATCTAGACCTAAGTCTTTCCTTAGGTCTAGAAGTAATTTTTTATAAATCTGAGTGCTCCAATCTTGGGTGCATATACATTTAACATTTTAAAATCTTGTTGAGTTGAACCCTTTAACATTATGTAATGCCCTTTTTGTCTGTTTTTACTGTTGTTGATTTAAAGTCTGTTTTATCTGACATAGAAGTCCCCATTCTTTTCTTTTCCATTTGCATGATAAATCTTTCTCCATCCTTTTACTTTGAACTTGTAGGTATTATTACATCTGAGATGGGTCTCTTGAAGACAGCAGCAGGACGGATATTCTTTTGTTTTCATCCAATTTGCCACTCTATGTATTTTAAGTGGAGTAGTTAGACCATTTACACTCAAAGTTAATAATCATATGTGAGGTTTTGTTCCTGTTGTAGTGTTGTTAGCTAGTTGCTTCATAGTCTTGATTGTGTAGTTGCTTTGTAGGGCTCATGGCCATGTGCTTGTGTGTGCTTTTGTGATAGTGAGTATTGTTCTGTCATTTCCATGTTTATTACTCCCTTAAGCATCTCTTGTAAGGCACGTCTGGTGTTGACAAATTCCCTTAGTGATTCCTTACAAGGGAAAAGCTTTATTTCTTCTTCATTTACGGAGGTTAGTTTGGCAGAAGATGAAAGTCTTGGATGTCATTTCTTTTCTTTAAGAAGGCTAAAAACAGGCCCCCAATCTCTTCTGTCTTGTAAGACTTCTGCTGAAAACTGCTGTTAATCTGATGGATTGTCTTTTATAGTAATATGGCCCTTTTCCCTAGCTGCCCTGTAAGATTTTTTCCTATCACATTGACCTGGAATAGTCTGATGACTGTGTGCCTTGGGGATGGTCTTCTTGTGTACTGTCTCACAAGAGTTTCCTGAATTTCTTGTATCATCATGTGGACCTCTCTAGCAAGAATGAGGACACTTTCCTGAATTATATCCTCAAAAATATTTTCCAAGTTGCTTACTTTATCTTCTTCTCTATTAGAAATGCTGGTAAGTCAGCCAGGCACAGTGGCTCATGCCAGTAATCCCAGCATTTTGGGAGGCCAAGATGGGAGGATCACCTGAGGCAGGAAGTTTGAAACCTACCTGGCCAACACAGTGAAACCCCATCTCTACAAAAAATACAAAAATTAGTCAGGCATGGTGGTACAAGCCTGTAATCTCAGCTACTTGGGAGGCTGAGGCACAAGAATCACTTGAACTGGAGGTAGAGGTTTCTGTGAGCCAAGATCATGCCACTGCACTGCATACTGGGTAACAGAGTAAGATTCTATTTTTAAAAAAGTAAGTCATAGATTTGGTTTCTTTACATAATCCTATATTTCTCAAAAGTTTGATTCATTATTTTTATTTTTTTCTGACTGGGTTGATTCAAAGGACTGATTTTTGAGCTCTTAATTTTTTTTCTTCTATTTGGCCTAGTCTGTTGCTAAGGCTTCCAACTGTATTTTGAAATTCCCATAGTAAATTTTTCAATTTAAGAAGCTCCGCTTGGTTCTTTCTCATTATAGTTATGTTGTCATTCAATCAAATCCAGGATCGTTGTTACGGGGTTGTTGTTGGATTTCAACTTTCTGTTAGATTTTGGTGAGTTTTCTTGCCACCTATATCTGGAATACTATACCCATCATTTCAGATGTTTCATTCTGGTTAGGATTTATTGTTAGGGAGTTGGTGTAATCCTTTGGAGGTGACAGAACATTCTGGGTTTTTTTATTGCTAGAGTTCTTGTGCTGGTTTCTTCTCATCTGAGAGACTTGGTGCTTCTTTTGTTGAATTTGCTATCCTTTGGAAGGAGTTTTTAACAATTTTTTATTCTTTCTTTCTCTTAAGGGTATGACTGCAGTGAATGTTGTATGGGATCAATTTGCTTCATTTCTGGGTACTTTCAGAGGACCAAGGCTCTGTACAAGTTCTTTGGTTGCAGATAGTCTCCTGTGGTAGCTTGGTGTGGTGATGTATTTTTGTTTGGTGGTGTGATTCAGGCTGTAGTCCAGTAAATAGTGCTTAAGAGTAACAATTGGCTGGAGGCTCTTATCCTCTGTGTACTCATGCTCAACAGGGGCAGAAATGACAAAGTACAAAAAGCGCCCTGTCCCAGTGTGTGCTAGTCTTTTGCAGGGGTTAAGCTGATGGAGAAACCTGAGAAGAAGCCTCTTTCAGCCCACACTACTTGGGCCCCAACAGGATGAGCCACTGCTGGGTCTGCAGCAGTGTACTAGGAAGGGGACAGAGGGCAAGATATGACCACCTCTCTAAATCTGTTCCCAGGCTTTGGTGGTGCTCCTTTCAGCAGCTGATGTCATACTTGTGTTTCCGTTGACCCGGTGGGGTTGGGGGCAGAGGGGGGTGCTTTGGCAAGCTGTATTCTTCCTTCCCTTAGGGCTGGTCCTCAACAAGGTTTAGATCTCCTGAGGAATGGGGTTCATCTCCCTCCTGTTCCATGGAGCTGACGGGGCACTCTCTCAACTGACCAAGGAAGCAGGCTGGGACACCCAGCAACGACACACACAGACCAGTTCCAAGTTGCAAAGCTGTTACCGGCTGCAAGTCTCGCCATCCATGAGAAACCTCCACTTTAGCAACTCTCCTCCCTCTACAGTCCTGTAAGAGGAGAGAGCCTAATTCCAACACCTACTGCTGACCACTTTCCACACTCAACACTCAATTCTGGCTATGGAGGCTGCTCTCCTGCTCCAGAGCAAGCACTCCAGTCCCTAGCCCAAGATTAAACTGTCTGCAGTGGCCACCATGGCCAGGCCCAAATGGTGATTGACTTTGTATGAACCCAGATTAAAAATGGCATCTTTCTCTCAGTCCCAGGTCTGGGGAAATGCCTGCAGCTTTTCTGACTATCTTTCTCTCCCCATCTCTCAGTCACTTTTGTGCTAGCTCCAGGGATTGGGAGAAACTGGGTGCTCTCCCTTGGTCTGGGTTGCACAGAGCCCCAGTGGAAAGGTGAGTCACAGAGGGAGACTGGCTGCCCTTTTCTTGTATTGGGGTTTCACTCATTTTTATGAGCCAAATGCTATCACAGGGGCTGCTTTCCCACTTTCCCCTCCACAGGAATGGACTGTTTTTCTCTATTCCTGTGA
Organism: Chlorocebus sabaeus; assembly: GCF_047675955.1. Classification (NCBI taxonomy): domain Eukaryota; kingdom Metazoa; phylum Chordata; class Mammalia; order Primates; family Cercopithecidae; genus Chlorocebus; species Chlorocebus sabaeus. Next base: position 38,326,867 of record NC_132909.1, read on the forward strand.
ATTCCCATTTTGCTTCTTGAATTGAAGCTCACAATGTGTATCTTTATGCTCTATTTTTCTACTTCAAGTGGCTGAGACACACTGAAAGACTCTAATCCATCATTCTAGGAAAAGATAGTTTAAATAAAGGAATGATCATATAAAATATATATTAATTAACCCAAACATATTTTAGTTCACATGACTTAGGTGAATCTTTGATATGTTAATTTTAAAATTGTTAAGATAAAATTAGAAATCTCTTCAAATTTGCCCACATATGTTTTTCTCCTGGGCTTACTGGTCAGTTTTATTTTCTGCTTGGATAGATGTTTTAAGACATAAATCTTGACATAGACCTCATGGAGACTTCCATACCTTTCCCAGCTGTGGAATAGAGATAACTGGGACAGGTCCATCCTAGCACTAAGGAATGATTAAGCCTACCTTGTAGTCAGTTCTACAACTACAAACATGGTTGATAGTTTAAGAGAAAGATCTTGATGAAAAGGGGTAAATGTAAAAATTGATCATATGAGTTGAGTCATTCTTGTCATACCAAATAAGACCATCAAGAAGCCAGGGGAAGCAAGCATTGAGGGCACAAACACCACTCCAAAAACATAATTCTCTGCATGCCTGGCTGCTGAAATTACCTGCTTGAAGCTGAAACCAGTTTTATCTAATGGCTACTGAAACAACCTCTTGCAACACTAAAAGTAGTTTATCCACCACTGTCCCTCACCTATCAGAGACTGCCAGCTCTCAAAAACCTTACTGGTGCCAGTGAACTTTCTCAACAAGGAATACATACCATTTTTCCCTCTGTCTCCCTTTTTTATAAAACCTCTAACTTTCTATTTATGTTTTGGACATACTAAAGACACCCACTCTGCATGTATGTGTCAAATTGTAATACTTGTATCCCAAATAAAATATTTTAATTTCAGATATTTGTCTCTATGTTTTATTTGACTTTGACAATTTGATATTACTTAGCATTATTTCTGGTCTCCCAAATAATGTCAAAATTTGGTTATGTTAGATTAGGAATATCTTGGTATTCAACTTGAAAGGAACTGCTTGATTAATGCATGTAATTCCTTGACAGATTCGCCAGTATTAACTAATTCCATCTTTTCAAGATAAATTACATAAATTTAAATTTCATTTTTAAAATACAAACCATTATGCCTTGCATTATGCCACTCTTGCATTACTATAAAGGAATACCTAAGCACTAGGTAATTTATACAGAAAAAACGGTTGACTTGGCTTACTGTTCTGCAGGCTGTACAGGAAGCATTGCATTGGCATCTGCTTGGCTTCAGGAGGGTTCCTCAGGGAGCTTTTACACATGGCAGAAAGTGAAGCAAAAGAAAGTATGTCATATGGCCAGAGCAGGAGCAAGCAAGGAGAGGTGCCACACACTTTTAAACAGCCAGATATCATGAGAACTCACTCACTCTTGCAAGGACAGTGCCAAGAGGATGGTGCTAAACATGAGAAATCAGCCCTCACGACCCCATCACCTCCCACCAGACCCCACCTCCAACACTGGGGATTATAGTTCATCGTAAGACTTAAAGGGTACAACATCCAAACTATTTCATTCCATCCCTGGCCCCTCAACTTTCATGTTCATCTCACATTGCAAAATAAAATCATCCCTTCTCAATAGTCCCCCAAAAGTCTCAACCTGTTTCGGCATCACTCAAAAGTGCAGTTTATTTTGAGACAAAGCAAGTATCTTCCACTGATGAGCCTGTAAAATCTAAACAAGCTTCCCCCTCCACAGATCTCCTCCACCAAGCCCCACAAAATGCTTCAAAGGTAATTTAACTCTTTGTTCAGGGCTCAGTCCTTTGGATGTTAATCTGACTGGACTGGTGCACCTAAATAATAAATATCCTCCTCAACCCCGTCGGTCTCTCTGATTCCTTAAAAAAATCCCGCTACACAAGAAACCATTATTTCCTGCCAGAACTTTAGGTCTGTGCTGGGATGAGCTGCTGTAAAGATTTCTGAAATGCCTTCAAGGCCTTTTTTAAATTGTCTTGGCTATCAACACCTAGCTTTTTTCAGTTATGCAAATGTCTCTAATAAGTGATTGCTAACAGAAGGCATTGTCCCCTACCACCCACCTGCCTGCCTCTCTACTCACCTGACTTTACCTGTGTTTGACCTTCTATCTCTGCTTCTAAGCTCTGCTTCCCCATGGAGAAAGGTTGCCTTCCAGAGGTTTCTTTAAATATAATAACAGGTTAAATGCATTCATTCAACAAATATTTAATAAACTCCTATAATGTGCCAGGCACAGTGCTTGGTGTTGTGGCAAAGTGATGGATGAGATAGACCAGGCTGGTCTCTGCCCTTTTGGACTTAAATGTAGGAGGAGAAATGAGCATTAAACAAACACATCCAGAGACACTTCACAGAAGACTTCAGATTATAAGGATGCTAAGAAGGGCCAAAAATCATTGCCATGAGCAAGAATAAAAGAAGTCTGTTTTCAACTGGGAGAAAGTGGGGAAAAGGCCTTTTTGAATAAGATCCCCAGTGCCCCACCTCAACCTGCAGTCATTTTCTTACAGGAGCCTGATGTGTGGATGCATATAGGTGCTGGCCAGGGAGCAGGGACTGTACATCCATCTTCTGAGGATAAGTTTGCTTGGGCCAATGGTGGGAGGTGATATGTGGCCCCATCACAAACCAACTTCTTCAACACTTAAATCCTCTTACTCCTCTGTCAGAGCCCTGTTCACCATTCTGGACAAGTGGTAAGGCTCCCGTCAACATTTTCTTACACAAATTCACCAATGGGTAAACAGAAAGCGTGAGAACTAGTGATAACTGTTAATAAGACTGAATGATGGGATGGTATCATGGGGGTGATAGATAGTGAGCAGCCACCTCAGGAAGGGAATGTAGGTGACTGTTGAGCGGAGACCCCAAAGAAACAAATAAACAAGTGAAGACAACATCTGGGAACAGTGTTCCTGGCATAAGAATAGGCATGCAGGGAGGCCAGGGGCAGTAATAATTGGCTTGTTTTACAGCTGCAAGGACAATATCAAACAGACAAGGGAAGATTTAGAGAGAGGGACTACATAAATACCTGAAAAACATCATAAAAAATGTATAAACTGAAGTTGGTAACATACAAACATTTCCAAGAAGTTCAAAAATTTCAAGCAACAGAAACATGAAGATAATCAAACCAAGGCACATCACAATCAAATTGTATAAAACCAATGATAAAGAGAAAACTTTAAAGCAAAACACACACATACATAAAACAAACAAAAATATTGTACACAGGGAACAAAGATAAACATGATAGTTGATTTTTCCACAAAAACAATGCCAGTCAAAAAAACATTAGAAAGATATAATTAAATTGATAAAAGAAGCAATGAAACTGTGAACACAGAATTTTATATTAAGTGAGACATGCTTGAAAAATTATGACAAAGTAAAAATACTGTCAGATAAATTAAAACCTACAGAATTTTATGTAAACACCTGCACAGCAAGACATGTTTAAAGTCTTGATCCTAAGAAAAAATGATATTTAATGGAGATTCTGATTTCTGCAAATGAATGAAGAGTACCAGAAATGATTAAGATGTGGATAAACAGTAACGTTTTCTCAACAAAAAATAAATCTTGTTAGAAGATTCATTGACTCTTTAAGGTGAGATATTAATAATGAACTGTAGAGTTAATTCAGTATGTAGAATAGCATAGTAGCACATAAAATGAGACACAAGATTGGACTACCATCTTGGAAGGTTTTATACTACATGTGAACAAGTATAATAATATTTAATGGTACACTGTGGCAATTAATAACGCATACTGTAAATTCTAGAGCAACCACTACAAAATAAGGTGTAGCTAAGAAGACAAGAGTTATGGTATAAAATGCTATAATAAAATATTCTACCAAAAGAAGGCAGAAAAAGAGGAACAAATGAGTAACATAAGAAAGTGGGATTATGAGAAAAACTGCAAGATTGTAGATTTAAACTAAAACATACCAAAAACTGCCATAAACACAAATAATCTAAATACCTCAATTAAAAGGCAAAGATTGTCAGTCTAGATAAAAAGTAATGCTATCTACAAAAAACAAACCACCATACACATATAAAACACTTGTATATGTAACTGCACTTTGTCAGTTACACAATATGTGTTTTAAATTAACACAAACTTAGCAGTTCAAAACAACAAAATTGTCTCACCATTTCCATGGATCACAAATAAGTGTGCATGCAGCACAGCTGGGTCTTTTCAACATCTCACAAGGCCGTAGTAAAGGTCTCAGTCAGGCTGTATTCTTATCTATAGGCCTGACTTGAGGATAATTGGCTTCCAAGCTCTTTGTGATTGTTTGCAAAAGTCATTTCTTTATTGTTTTAGGACTAAAATCTCATTTTCTTATTGACTCTCAGATACTAAAGGTTTTTCCTTAGTTCCATGCCAGGGGCCTTTTCACATACTCTCACAACAAGGTAGCCTCTCCTTCTCTGGTCAACTAAAATGGTGATGTAGATAATGTAACTTATAGAGATAGTGACATCCTATTTCATTAATTAGAAGCATGGTTCAGATTCTACTCACACTCAGAGAAGAAAATTACAAGAGTATATGGCTCATCCATGGTCACTACAAAGTTTGTTCACTAGAAGCATCAAAATGCTAAATACAAAGACAACAATATACCATATAAACACTAATCAAAAAAGTTGACATGGCTATATAAATATCAGACAAATTAGGTTATGAAATAAACATTATGCTCAAGGGTAAAGAAGGATATTTCACAATTACAAAGTGAATAAGTCATCAGAAAGCATAACAGTCCTAAATATGCAAGAACATAATTACACAGCCTTCAAAATCAACGAAGTAAAATGAATAGAACTAGAAGAAAGAACATATTCACAATTATAATTGGTTTTTAACAGTCATCTTTCAGTGATTGATAAAGAAGTTTATAGAAAATCATTGAAGATATATGAAACATTATTAACCAACATTATTAGAAACATTATTAACCAAATTTGACCTAATTGCTATTTATAGAGAATATTCCACCAAATAGCAGAATATATATTATTTACAAGACCCAGATAACATTTAACAAGATAAACCTGATTCTGAACAATAAAATAAAAATTTTTTTATGTTCAAAACTGTATAAAATGTCACCTGGCAAAAACAGAAGTAAACTAGGAGTCATTAAATGGACATTATCCCAACCTGGGCAACAAGGGAAAACCTTGTCTATGCAAAAAATACAAAAATTAGCCAAGCATACTGGTGTACACCAGTAGCTCCAGCTACTTGCGAGGCTGAGATATGAGGATTGCTTGAGTCCTAGAGATACAGGTTGCAGTGAGCCAACATCTTGCCACTGCACTCCTGCCTTGGTGACACAGCAAGACCCTGTCTCAGAAAAGAAAGAAGGAAGAAGAAGGAGGAGGAGGAGGAGGAGGAGGAGGAGGAGGAGGAGGGGAGGGGGAGGAAAAACAATGCCAAGTAAGACAGAGAAGACTGGAATAAATAATCATTTAAGGCAAAGACATAGATGTAAATTCTTAAGAAAAAAATAGCTTACTGGGAACCATGACATTCTCTAACGCACAAGACAAGAAACCAGTGGCTGACCTTACAAAGACAGCAATATAACAGCTCTCTGACCAATAATTCAAAATAACAGTTTTAAAGAAAATTAGTGATCTTCAAGAAATCACAGAATAGTAACTGAGAAATTTAATAGAGAAATTGAATGAAAAATAATAATTAAAAATAATTCAAACAAAAATCTTAGAACTGAGAAATACATTGCTGAACTAAAGAATTCACTGAGGCTTTCAAAAGCAGAATGGATAAAACAAACAAAAGAATCAGAGGGTTTGTTAAAAGGGTATTTGAAAATAGAAAGTCAGAGAAGAAAAAATAAATGGAAATGGAGACTATGAACAAGGTATAAACAGTTATGTCAACAATACCAACCTGGCCAACATGATGAAATCCTGTTTGTACTAAAAATACAAAAATTTTAGCCAGGTGTGGTAGTGGGCACTTGTAATCACAGCTACTTGGGAGACAAGCAGAAGAATCACTTGAATCTGGGAGGTGTAGTTTGCAGTGAGCCAAGATTGCACCACTGCACTCCAGCTTGGAAGACATACTGAGACTCTATCTCAAAAAAAAAAAAAAGTTACCTCAAAAGACCTAATCTAATAATTATTGGTGTTCATATTTGACCCAAATAAGTCCACTCTATTGCATATAATCATCAAACTCTTAAAAGCCATGGTCCAAAAAACAGATTCTAAAAGCAACAAGAGAAAACAGCAAGTAACATAAAATGGAGTTCCAATTCAGCTGGTAAAAGATTTATGACCAAAAACAATACAGGCCAAGAAAGAGTGGGACAGTATTTTCAAAGTGCTGAAAATTTTTTTAAAAATCTGCTATCCAAGAATACCATACCCAACAACTCTGTTCCATAAATACAAAGAAGAGATGGAGTCTTTTTTAGACAAACAATAATAGTTGAGAGAATTCAAAGCAATCAGACCTGTTTTACAAGAAATGCTAAAGAAAGTTGTTAACACTAAAAGAAAAAATACTAATATGCAAGAGCAAAAGAATTTTAGGTATAAATCTCACAGGTAAAATTAAGTACACAAGTGTAATTGTAGTTTCCTAATAAATATAGTATAAATCCAGAAAACAAATTTATCAAAAAAATAGTTATAGAAAACTGTTAAGAGATAGATGATATAAACGTGTAAATTGAGATAATATATGGGTACATGAAATTAAGGAGTACAGTTTTTATTTTTTCATTTTTTCTTTTTTTGTTTGAATTTTTTGCTTTGTGATCTGAGATAAGTAATCATCTCTTTAAAATAACTTGCTATATCTATCAAATGCTTTTTGCAACCCTCATACTAACAAAATGCAAAAAACTATAGTAGATTCACTGAAAATTTAAAAAATGAATTAAAATATGCTATCAGAGAAAATCACTTACCCACAAAGGAAGACAGTAAGGAAAGAAGAAAGAAAGATAGAATTTACAAAACAATGAGAAAGCAAGTAGCAAAATGGCAATAGTAAGTCCTTACTTATCAACAACAAAAATGAATTTCAGTGAACTCTATTCTCCAGTTGAGAGGCATAGAATGGCTGAATAGATAAAGAAACAAGAATCAAATATATGCTACCTACTAGAAAATCACTTCCCTTATAAAAATACATATAGATTGAAAGTGAAGAGTGGAAAAAGTTATTCCATGCATCTGGAAACCGGAAAAGAGTAGGAGTAGCTATACTTACATCACCTAAAATAAATCACAAATCAAATACTATAAAATGAGACAATGTCACTATATACTGATAAAGGGGTCAATTAAACAAGAAGATACAACAGTTATAAATATCTACTCAGTCAACACTGGAGCTCCCAAGGGCATAAAGCAAATACGAAAGAGAGCGACATACTGTAATACCATAATAGGGGATTTCAACACCCCACTCATTAATGGAACAGATCATTCAGTCAGAAAATCAACAAAGAAACAATAGAGTTAAATCACATGCTAGATCAAATAGGCCAAACTGACAGTTACAGAACATTTCAACCAGGTATGGCAGAATACACATTCTTTTTATTTACACATAAAACATTCACCAGACTAGACCGTATGTTAGGCCACAAAACAAGTCTCAACAATTTTAAAAAAGTAGAAATCATATCAAGTATCTTTTCTGCCAACAATAATGTAAAACCATAAATCACTAACAAGTGGAACCTCAGAAAAAGTCCAGACACTTGAAGATTAAACAAAATAATCCTTAATGATTGATAAGTCAATAAATTAAAAATAATATTTAAAAAAACTCTCGAAACAAATGAAAATGAAAATTCAACATACCTAAATTTATGGGATACAGTTAAAGTAGGACTAAGAGGGACATTCATGGCAATAAAAGCCTATATCAAAAAAGTAAAAAGACTTGAAATAAAAAACAAATCCTAATAAGGTACCTTAAGAATTAGAAAAGCAAGAGTAAAACAAAAAAGCACAATTAGTGGAAGAAATGAAATAATATAGATCAGGGCAGATATAAATAAAGTTGAGACAAAAAACAATACAGAAAATTAACAGAAAAAAATTCAATTCTTAAGAAAGATAAAATTAACAAACTTTTGGCTAGATGAAGAAGGAAAGAGAAGACTCAAATGAATTTGGAAATGAGAAAGGCTATATAACAACTGAAACCACAAAAATACAAATAATCATTAGAAACTATTATGGACAACCATATGCCAATAAATTGATAAATGAGAGGAAAAGGATAAATTTTTTGAAACACACAATCTGCTAGAATTGAATCATGAAGAAAGAGAAAACTTCAAAAAACCAATAATGAGTAAGAAGATGGAAGCTATGACAAAGTTTTTCATTAAAGAAAAGCCCAGGACCTGATGGCTTCACTGCTGAACTCTACTAAACATTAAAAGACAAACTATTATCAATACACTGAAACTCTTCAAAGCAATTAAAGAGGACAGAATACTTTCACATTCATCCTATAGGGCCAGGATTACCCTAATACTAAAACTAGACAAGGACACAACAACAACAACAACAATTACAGGCCAATATCACTGATAAACATAAGTGCAAAAATCCTCAACAAAATGTTGACAAAGTGAATTCAACAATGAAACACATTAAACAATGGAATTAGCAATGGAATACATTAAATAGATCATTTGCCATGTTCACATGATATTCATCCTAGGGATTCAAGGAAAGATGGTTTAATATATGAAAATCAAGAAACGTAATACACCACATTAACAAACCAAGAACAAAAATCATATAATTGTCTAAACACATACTAAATATATTGAATTTATATTTAAAGTATATATTAGAATGTTGAATATACTTAAAATATGTTAAATTTAATAAAATTTATTAACATATTTTATGATTAAACACTATCAACAAACTGGGTATAGAGAAAACATATCTCAGCATAATAATGGTCAGATATGAAAAAGCCATAGCTAACATCATACCCAATGAAAAAAATTGAAGGCCTTTTCGCTAATATCTGGAACAAGATAAGGATGCCTACTTTTACCACTCCTATTCAACATAGTACTGGTAGTTCTAGCCAGAGCAATTAGGCAAGATAAAAAAAAAAAAAAAAGAACATCTAAATTGGAAGGGAAGAGCTCAATATAGTTTTGTACACAGATGACATGATCTAATATTAAAAAAAAGAAAAACCTTAAAGACTTCACCAACATTTCTGTTGTAAATGATAAATAAATTCAGGAGCATTGCAGAATACAAAGTCAACATATAAAACTTAGTAGCATTTATATATGCCAGCAGTGAATAATATGAAAAGGTCAAGGAAGTAATCTCATTTACAATAGCTACAAAAATAAAAATAGAATATCTAAGAATAAATTTGACTAAAGAGGGGAAATACCTCTATGATAAAATCAATGAAATATTAATGAAAGAAATTAAAGAGGATACTAACAAATGGAAGTGCATCCCATACTCATGAATTAGAAAAATTAATATTATTAAAGTAGCCATACTACCCAAAGCAATGTGTAGATTGAATGCAATTGCTATCAATATATCAATGACATTCGTCATAGAAATGGAAAATCAACCATTACATTTGTATGGAACTACAAAAAAACCCTGAATAACCAAAGCAATACTGAGCAAAACAAACAAACAAACAAGCAAAAATACGCAGCATACTACCTGACTCAAAATATACTACAAAGCTACAGTAACCAAAACAGCATTGAACTTACATAAAAAGAAACCATCTAATAGGATAGGATAAAGAAGCCAGAAGTAAATGTACATATTTAAAGCCAACTGATATTCTAAAAAGACACTAAGAACATACAGTAGTTAAAGAACACCTTCTTTAATAAATGGTTGTGGGAAAATTGGATATCCATATGTAAAAGAATAAAAATAGACCCCTATCTCTCACTATACATAAAAAAATAGCTCACAAGTGATTGAATAATTCAATGCAAGTCCTGAAAGTATAAAAATTCTAGAAGAAAATACAGCAAAAATGCTTCAGGGTATTGGCAAAGATTTCATGAGTACGACTCCAAAAGCACAGGTAGTCAAAACAAACATTAACAAATGATACTATATCAAATGGAAAAGCTTCAATACAGGAAAAGAAGTGATCAACAGAGTAAAAGGACACTTTTAGAATGAAAGAAAATATTTGCAAAGTATTCATCTGGCAATAAACTAATATCCAGAAAATATAAGTTACTAAAATAAACAAACAAAAAGCAAAAATAAATAAGTAATTGCACTAAAAAGTGGAAAAAGGATCTAAGTAGACATTTCTCAAAAAAAAAGATACACACATGGCCAATAGGTATATACAAAAATGCTCAACATCAGTAATCATCATGGAAATGTATATCAGAACCATGAGGAGATATCATTTCACCCAAGTTAGAATGACTATTATCAAAAAGGCAAAATATAACAAATGCTGGAAAGATGTGGATGCAAAGGAATGCACGTTTTTGGGAATGAAAACTGATACAGATATCATGGAAAACAGTATAGCAGTTTCTCAATAAAACCTAAAAATAGAACCACCATACCATCCAGCAGTTCCACTACTCAATATTTATCCAAAGGAAACAAAATCAGCATATCCAAGGGAACACTTTTACCTTCATGTGTATTGTAGAAATATTCACAATAGCCAGATATGGAAAGAGCAAGTGTCCATCAACAGATGAATACATAAAGAGAATATGGTGTACATACACAGTGGAATACTATTCAGCCATTAAGAATAATGAAATTCTGCAATTTGGAGCAACTTGTATGAAACTGGAGGACGTTATAACAAGTGAAATAAGCCAGGCACAGAAGGACAAATATTACGTGTTTTCACTCCTTTGTGGGAGTTTACAAATTGATTTCACGGTGGTAGACAGTAGAATGATGGTTACTATAGGCTGGGAAGAGAGGGGTGGGAAGATGAACAGAGACAGGTTAATGCATACAAACATAAAATTAGAGAGAAGAAATGAGTTCTAGTGTCTGATAGCACAGTAGGGTGACTACGGTTAAACTACGGTTAACACTTATTTAAAGTACATTTCAAAATAGCTAGAAGGGACGATATTAAATGTCACGAATACAAAGAAATCAGAAATGTTTGAGGTGATGAATATCCTAAACTGATTTGATCATTACATATTATATGCATATATCAAAATATCACATATATGCCAAATGTACAATTATTACATTAAAAAGCAGAGTCAGAAAGCAAACAAAAAACTACAAAAGGGACAGATGAAAAGGGAATGGTGATATAACTGTTGTGTATACTTATGTTTTAGAAACCTGGTAGTGTTGGGTTTACAAGGTAGGAGAATAAGAAAGGAACAGCATTATGGAAAAAAAATAGATATATATATATATTTTAAAGCTACCAGATGTTCAGTATTGGCAAATAGTGTAGAATGTGTTAGAAGTAAAAGAGTAAAGATTCAGAGTTTCAAGAAATTGTTTTAAATTAAAAAGCATTCATTAGGGAAACGCAAATTATTTAGTTTTTACATAATGTTTTAAAATTTTTATTTTACTAGTAACATATATTTTCATTCACAAACAATGTCAATAATAGCAAAAATGTATATTTATTCTATTCTCCACAGGAAGAGGAAATAAGTATAGCTGTTGTTAACTTGAAATATCATAAGGCTCAGACCAAAATAACTGTTATTAAAGATTATTTAAATTTTTACATTAATGTTCATTTTTCATATTGGGCCTTGAATAAAAGCATTAAAGTCAAAAATCAACTCTGCCTTGAATTGTGTTATAAAATATTTCATTACATAGTGTATAGTAATATCTTCAAGATGATGAAAATACAGCTCTGAAGTGAAACGTTTAGGCCATACATGAGATTAATACTTTTTTTTCCCTAAAATCACATATCCTGCTTAGTATAGTCATCATTTGCAATTGAGCCTTGCAGTTATTCATAACGGAATCCCATAGTCATAGAAATCTATTTCTGTGTCCTACAACAGTAATACAATTCTAAAACTAATTTACCTCTCTCTTCTCCTTGGGTAGATTTTGTTTGTAAAAATGTGGTTGACAATATTTATATTAAATGTGAATTGATAAGTTGCTAAACATTAAAATAGATCAAAGGAAGTTAAAGTAAAATTTGGAGTGTAATTTCTTATGAAATACACACACACACACAATTTTCCTTAGTAAATACAAATTCAATTGTAAGAGTTTTCCAGTGATATGTCTGCTATTTAATATGGCTTTTTTGTTGTTGTCTCATTTGTAAGGCTGGATTTAAAGAGCAAAATTGGCTGCTAAGTCATTGTACTGCATGTAAATTATATGTATAACAACACTGATGCTTTTTTATTCATTATTTAAAATATTGTCCTAACACTGCTAACTCAAGCAACCAAAAAAGTTTTGCTCATAAAACTTAGATATACAAGATTCTAGGTACAGTGGATATTATCTAACTTAATATCAAAAACTTAATAAAGTTTATTATTACTCTATATTTATAAATGAATAAACTGGGAGTTAAAGTGTACTGAATAAATTGTGAAGAACACATAATTAGTAAATAATGAAAGCAGAAGGTAAGACCAGGTCTTCATGACATTATAATTCAGGCTCCTTTTGGTATGTTCTGGTGCACTAGAGATTGTTTTCTGTATTTGTTTTACAACAAATTGTACTTGACTAGATGGCAAACTCAGGGTCCTTAATTACATTTTTTTCCCTCTGAAATGAGTAGGCAAAAGAGGTAAAACTGTATAGTTCTTTCAAAGTTATTTCAAAATTATAAGAAGTTCTCTCAAAATTGTTTTTTATTAACTCTGAGATTTAGATTTCTAGCTCATTTTACAGATAAGAATTAGAATGCTTGGACTCAGAGACTTAGCTGAAGTGCTTCTGTCCCCCAATTTGCAATTTCTACATAATACAGACAGAGACAGCAATGTGAAAATCCTCAACAAAATACTAGCAAACCAAATCCAGCAGCACATCAAAAAGCTTACCTGCCATGATCAAGTTGGCTTCATCCCTGGGATGCAAGGCCGGTTCAACATACGTAAATCAATAAACATAATCCATCACACAAACAAAACCAATGACAAAGAACACATGATTATCTCAATAGATGCAGAAAAGGCCTTTCACAAAATTCAACACCCATTCATGCTAAAAACACTCAAAAAAACTAGGTATTGATGGAATGTTTCTCAAAATAATAAGAGCTGTTTATGACAAGCCACAGCCAATATCAGACTGAATGGGCAAAAACTGGAAGCATTCCCTTTAAAACCTGGCACAAGATAAGGATGCCCTCTCACAGCACTCCTATGCAACACAGTATTGGAAGTTCTGGCCTGGGTAATCAGGCAAGAGAAAGAAATAAAGGGTATTCAAATAGGAAGAGAGGAAGTCAAATAGTCTCTGTTTGCAGACGACATGATTGTACATTTAGAAAATCCCGTTGTCTCAGCCCAAAAACTCCTTAAGTTGATAAGCCACTGCAGCAAAGTCTCAGGATACAAAATCAATGTGCAAAAATCATGCGTATTCCTATACACCAATAATAAACAAGCAGAGAGCCAAATCATGAGAAATCATGAGTGAATTCCCATTCACAACTGCTATGAAGAGAATAAAATACCTAGGAATACAACTTCAAAGGGATGTGAAGGACCTCTTCAAGGAGAACTACAAACCATTGCTCAAGAAAATAAAGGAGGACACAAACAAATGGACAAACATTCCATACTCATGGATAGGAAGACTCAATATTGTGAAAATGGCCACTGCCCAAAGTAATTTAGAGATTCAATCCTGTCTACATCAAGCAACCACTGACTTTCTTCACAGATTTATATAAAACTACTTTAAATTTCATATGGAACCAAAAAAGAGCCTGCATACCCAAGACAATCCTACGCAAAAAGAACAAAGCTGGAGACATCACGCTACCTAACTTTATACTACAAAGCTACAGTAACCAAAACAGCATGGTACTGGTACCAAAAGAGATATATAGAACAATGGAACAGAACAGAGGCCTCAGAAATAACACCACACATCTACAGTCATCTGATCTTTGACAAACCTGACAAAAACAAGCAATAAGGAAAGGATTTCCTATTTAATAAATGGTGTTGGTAAAACTGGCTAGCCATATGCAGAAAAATAAAACTGGACTCCTTCCTTATACCTTATACAAAAATTAACTGAAGATGGATTAAAGACTTAGACATAAGACCTAAAACACCAATAGCAATGGCAATAAAAGCCAAAATTGACAAATGAGATCTAATTAAACTAAAGAGCTTCTGCAGAGCAAAGGAACTATTATCAGAATGAGCAGGCAACCTACAGAATGGGAGAAAATTTTTGCAACCTATCCATCTGACAAAGGGCTAATATCCAGAATCTACAAAGAACTTAAAGTTACAAGAAAAAACAAACAACCCCATCAAAAAGAGGGCAAAGGATATGAACAGACACTTCTCAAAAGAAGACATTTATGTGCCAACAAATATGAAAAAAAAGCTCATCATCACTGATCATTAGAGAAATGCAAATCAAAACCACAGTGAGATATCATCTCATGCCAGTTAGAATGGCAATCTTTAACATGTCAGGAAACAACTGATGCTGGAGAGGCTGTGGAGAAATAGGAACGCTTTACACTGTCGGTGGGAGCATAACTTAGTTCAACCATTGTGGAAGACAGTGTGGTGATTCCTCAAGGATCTAGAACTAGAAATACCATTTGACCCAGCAATCCCATTGCTGGGTATATACCCAAGGGATTATAAATCATTCTCCTATAAAGACACATGCACACGTATGTTTACTGCAGCACTATTCACAATAGCAAAGACTTGGAACCAACCCATGGAATACTCTGCAGCCATTAACCAGGATGAGTTCATGTCCATTGCAGGGACATGGATAAAGCTGGAAACTATCATTCTCAGCAAACTAACACAGGAGCAGAAAACCAAATGCTGCATCATCTCACTCGTAAGTGGGAGTTGAACAATGAGAACACACCAACACAAGGAGGGGAATATCACACACAGGGGCCTGTTGGGGGGTGGGGGACTAGAAGAGGGATACCTAATGTAGATGACGGTTTGATGGGTACAGCAAATCACCGTGGCACATGTAACAAACTTGCATGGTCTACACATGTATCCCAGAACTTAAAGTATAATTTTTAAAAAATGAACAGAGACAGTGTATCCCCACCAAAGAAATACCCTAAATTAAATAAAACAAAACAAAGAGCCCTTCTTTTCCAACTATATCTCTGCCCATGCCCTCCCCTCTCAGAAAAAAAAAAAATCTTGAAATGACCAAAGACAAATAAATTAATAGAGAACAAAACTTTCACTAGTTTTGGGAAGTACGAGTGCCACACATTTGAAATAATGTTTATATTCAGTGACACCAGTAAAGTAAAATTATAGTAAGCCAACTCTCATTCATTCTTGAGAGAAAAGTCTAGGGACTTGTTATGACTCTTAAGCAGCGAAGATAATGCACGAATTACCTCCTAATTTGGAGACAGTAGGCCCCCAAGCAAGTTCCATTTGTAAAGCATACAGAGTATAATTGAATTCACCTTACCATTACAAAATGGCAGCACTAACATAAAATTTATCGAACTTAAATGTTTACTTGTGAGTTTTTTTTTGTTTTTTTTTTTGTTTTTTTTTTTTTTTTTTTTTTTTTGTTGAGACAGAGTCTTGCTCTGTCACCCAGGTTGGAGTGCAGTGGCGCGATCTCGATTCACTGCAAGCTCCGCCTCCTGGGTTCACTGCATTCTCCTGCCTCAGCCTCCAAAGTAGTTGTAACTACAGGCGTCTACCACCATGCCCGGTTAATTTTTTGTAGTTTTAGTACAGATGGGGTTTCACCGTGTTAGCCAGGATGGTCTCAATCTCCTGACCTCCTGATCCACCCTCCTCTGCCTCCCAAAGTGCTGGGATTACAGGCGTCAGCCACTGCGCCCGGCGGATTTTCTTTAACATTATTATATTTAGGACAAAATTAAATGATGAAAAACACCTCCATCAATTCTCAGAATAGTTTTTGTTACTGTGTAATTTAATAATATTTTCCTTACGATAGTTCTGTCTATATACAGACAAGAAGTGTGATAAAATGACTTGAAAAGTCATTTTTAAAAGTATGTTGGAGGGAAAAAAAAGGAAGAAAGATGCTGCATCACTTGTTCTTCCTTACTCCTGCCATTCACCTATTTCACCGTTCAGTGCCTAACACAGTGGAAACTACCTTGCGGTTCTAGCACCTAAGCATGAACTTTTTTATACTTAGAACATGATTAATTTGTAATCCACCATTCAGACTGCAGATGAGAGCTGAAATGTTCCTCCACAGGGATGCTCTGATCTGGTTGTTTGTTTGGTTTTGGGTTTTCTTCTTCTTTACTTCTTCTTTTTCCTTCTCCTTCTCCTCCTCCTCCTCCTTCCTATTCCTTCTTCTTTTCTTCTGGTTTTCTTCTCCTTCCTCCTCCTCCTCCTCCTCCTCCTTCCTCTTTCTTCTTTTTCTGAGACAGTCTTCCTCCACTGAGCAGGTTGGAGTGCCGCTGGAGCCTCCTCCTCCACCACCCAGATTCAAGCGATTCTCCTGCCTCAGCCTGTCCCGAGTGGCTGGGATTACAGGCGCCCACCACCACGCCCAGCTAATTTTTATATTTTTAATAGAGATATGGTTTTTCCATGTTGGCCAGGCTGGTCTCGAACTCTTGGCTTCAAGTGATCCACCTGCCTCGGCCTCGCAAAGTGCTGGGATTTCAGGCGTGAACCACCGCGCCAGGCCATGATCTGCTTATTGACAAGACTGGATGATACTGTTTTACTCCAGTTCCCAAGACAGCGTTTCACACAATGTGGCTGTGAGTGGACTAAATTAACGTGAATGGTAGCTAAAATCCTCTTTGTAAATAAGGGGAAAATGTTTGCGGGCCAAACATTTTTAAAAGATTGAGAATGTATTATTAAATAAAAACAAAATAATTTCTCAATAAAACAAAATTTGATAATATGACCTTAGAGGTCCCCAGGCACATACTGAGCTACCTGGTAGCTCGAGGCGTCCCGCCACCTGATCTGCCACCCGATGGACCACCACCCGATCCCGCCATCCCGATCGCGTCACCCCCTCCCGCCACGAGATTAGCCATCCGTTCCCACCACCCCGCCCCCGCCACCCGTTCCCACCACGCCGTGTCGCCACCACCCACCGCCCCCGCCCCCGTCCTGCCAGTCTGCCCACTTGCAGATCGCGGCAGACGCCCGAGTGCTCGGGTTGCGGGACCGAGGTCTCCGGGGTCTGCAGCAGAGTTGCCGGCCGCACTGGCGGACATGCCTGGGAAGAAGGGGCCTAAGAACGTGCAACAGAGCCCCACGCTGGCCGGGCCCAGCTGGAAGCTGAGTGTGTGCTCAACTCAGGAGACTGGGACAAACTGAACTTCCTCTGGAAGAAACTCAGGAGCTCGCTGTCTGACTTCTTCTGCTCAGGAGCCTGGCTGCATCAAGAACTTGCTTGAGGAGACTGCTTCCAAAGGGAGGTTTTCTCGAGAGGTGCAGATATCCTGCATGAGAAAAGAGGCTGTATTGTAACTGAGACGAAAGTGAAGGAGCCTCCACTTGCTTTGGGTGCCCTTGGACACGGAAGATGGATCCATCAGCGATGAATTTCTGCTGGACGATGCCCAAATGTCATTCTCTGGGATGTGAGAACATGAAAACCCGCTTTATTTTAAAGTAAGAATGGAAGAGTCTTGAAAACAGGAAAGTAATTGTTGACACATTTCTTTTTTGAGATAATTGTTCAGGATTTTTGTTGAAGACTGTGGCCAGCCTAGTTTAAAAGGAGATGACAAATGGTAAGACTGTGCAGCTGGGAAGAAACAGTCCAGCGTTTGTCGTTGTTTTTGTTTTATCTTTTTGGATTTTTGCTTTTCAGTGCCATCAGAACAATGTTGACTATTTGGTTTACACATATGATCTTGCTAAAAAGAAAAACTGCATTCTGAGAACGCTGAATGGCATGGTAAATGTTGACTTCTTAGGTCACTACATAAAGTAAAATAATGTGATGTTATTTTTTGACTCAAATTGTATTGCTTCTCTTCAGACGACCTTTCATTCAATGTGCTCCTGTGGACATTTAACTGGAAACTATGAAAACTGGAAAGTAACTTAAAAAAATGGAATAGAAGTAAAGGAGGGTTACTCGGTGCCAGTGAATCTCTTGTAGATTGAACATTAAATGATAAAAAAGCATGAAAATTTTGTAAAACCAGGAAAAATGAAAAAAGAACTAAGTTAAAACTTAGTAAAGAAACATTGAAAAGTAACTTGATAAGAAAATGGATGTGTTTCTAAACAGTTTCCAAAAATTTGTAAAATATCCCTTCTCATATTAATCAGTATGCATCCTAAAAGAGTGATCTTTTAAAATAAATTAAGAATATTTTCATGATTGGAATATACTTTTCTTATAAAGAACAGACATTTTTAACTAGAATGAAAATTCCATATATTCATATATACATATATACACACACACACACGTATAAACACATACACACTTACATACTTATATGGATATCTATACAGGTATTTTGTATTAGGATTATTGAAAGGGTTTCATAAGTTTCATATTTTATTTGGGCTATAAACAGAGTCCTCAAATCCATTATAAACTATCATGTCGTGATTGAATTTCAGCGTGAGTAATTTTATTTTACCTATTCAAAATTAAAATTAAAATACATTTGTTTTGTTTGAAAATATGTTTTAGGTAAAGATACATTTTTGAAAAAAATTTAAGTAAATATTTAATAATGCACCCTCTTCTATCCCAAGAAGTAATTCACATATAATTTAATTTTTTAATGTAGTATGAAATTTTAAAAAAATTTAATAGTTTATTTAACCCAATATATTCAAAATATTGTGTCAACATGAAAATCATTAGAGACAGTTTGCCTTTTTTACATGAAATCTTTGAAATCCATTGTGTATTTTACATTTTAGTACATCTCAACTCAAATGTGAAATTTTCATCAAAAATATTTGATCCTTAGATTCATAAAAATTGTAGTTAAAAAGCTTAACATAAAAGAGAAATAAAAGGAATTTTAGCAAAGGAATACATAGTTGAAGATGTAAATACTCAGAGGTGACAACACTACCAGACATAATGAGATCATGAGATACTTCACTTATCATGATTAATAAGTTTGTACTTAAACAAACTAGAAAGTTCAGAAGTCACTCTATAAAAGAAGAAAAAATAAAGTGTTTATGATATTGGTAACATTGGAATAAAAATTAGAGTCAGACAATGTATTAACATGCAAACTTCTTTATCATAAGAGAAAGGGAAAATATTAAATGAGATCAAATCACATCTTTTCAAAGTGAAGCAAAAGTGTATTGTATATAATACCTCTGTTAACTTATAACTGTGTTTCTTTGCATACTTTTTACTTGGTTTTGTTGGTCTCTCTACTTGCTTCATTATTTCAAAAACTACATTTTCATACAACATTTCAGCTTCTGCTGTGTGGGCAGAATTATAAAACCCAATTTCAAATTTTCAACTGAATGTTGTCAGCAGTTTTCTTTGGGCTTTTCATTAATAAAAACAAAGTAATTGTATGTGTGTATGTTAGAATTACATGAATATAATAAGAATCAAACCAAACAAAAACAGATAGATAAGGGATGTGTTGGACTGGCATCTCAAATATGAAAATGGCATTACCATCGACACGATTTTTTCAAAGTGGTAAACTCTTTGAAGTATAATCTTATTTTAACTTACATCTTACAATTGGATAATGCAATATACATTAAAATATTCTGAAATGCTTTTATTCACATATTAAATGGTTGTTCTCACTCAGATATGTACAAGTTGGTTTTTCACTCATGTAAGTGTCTTATAAAATGTTCAAAAGTCATGCAGAACGCTACAGCTCCCTCTGCTCCCTGTCTTCTAGCCTAGGAGCCACCACTCTACCAGAAATACCCAGGGACATGGGGAGGGTGTGTGCGAAGGTGTGGGGAAAACACTGTCCACTTCTGTTGTAACTGTTGTTAGTACCTGCCTAAGGTCACTGGAACACAAATCACTTCATAAATTTTAAAACCAATTTAGAGTTAGCACAGTAATTATTATAATGCATTATTCCATCATCATGAGTGCTGAGTCCTCCCCCTCCCTGAAAAAAAAAAACTTGAACACTATAAAATCTCTCTTTCTTGTGGAAGGGCATCTGTTGTTTCTTGGAAATGATTTGCTGTCACTGACTCATCAATTTTATTTTGTTATGTGGCTAAGACTAATTGTCACAATAAATCTCCATGCATGATGCTAAGCCTGCTTGCCTCACTCTGTGGAAGGGCCTCCAGTCCTGCTTTGTCTAACAATTCTGAATGTGCAGAACGAGCCACCCCAGCAGTGACAGGTGTCAGAATAGTGTAACAGGCACGTGGGAAGCATGAGAGATCAATCCCACCCCTGCAGGAAGGTTCCAGCCTGCAAGGACCCCCAGCCTTGCACGCCTGAGTCTGGCCCTCCTTCCCAGCCTGGTGCAGGTCTGACCACCCCCAAAGAGGAAGCTGCAGAGAGCACCCTGGTAGCTCCTCATCCTGCTCTGATGTACAGGCCACCCACAGGACAGTGGCATGCTCAGTGGTGAGCGCCTCAGGTTCTGGGCCAGGTGGGAGCTGAGACTGCAGGGAGCAAGGCCTGGGAAGGAGGCGGCTCCTGGGACTGGGATTCTTCCCTGGAGATGCAGGCTCAGTCTGGGCCGCCTCTCCTGGGCTCCAGGTGCAGACAGGGAGGGGCATTGCTGACAGATGCTGAGGGAGTCCACTTAGAGAGGCTGGATGTGTGGAGAGGGAAAGTTCTCACATTTTAAACCACGAGGGAGGACACTTCACACTACCGACTTTCTTAATGTGCTTCCTCTTGTTTTTCCTGTGGCTAGCACACGTATCACAGAACATGCCTTTAGGAATTAAGGACTCTCTCTCTCAGATCCTTAAACGATCAGTGCTTCTGTGTGTGCACATGTGTGCATGTGTGTGTACAAGTGTTTGTGTAAATGTCCACGTGCATGCACATGTGTAGGCTTGTGCGTAGATGTTGGTTTCTGCTCCCATCCTCCCATGCTGGGTTTCCACCTCCCCAAAATAAAAATTGTAACTCTCTGCAAAGTGATAGACCTGTATGTGGTATAAGCTATGTATTTATTGATTTTTCTTTTGCTATTTATATATTTAAGAAACCTTTATTGACCACCTGTAATCTACCTAAAATGGTCGTAGGTAGTGGTAAGACAGAACACATGTCCTCAAAATGTTTTTACAATCTTGCCGGGAGTCATAGATAAAATACAAATATAAATAAGCATTTATATTTAGAAATCATGGCACCTTTTCTGAAGGAAAAACCTGGGTGCTGAGAGAAAGAGAGAATCACAGGGCAGATCTAACTTTGATTATGGGGAATAGTTGGTCAGGGAAAGCCCTTTCTGAAGAAGTAATATCCATTGATTTATCCAACATTAAATAAATATTCATTGAGCATCCACTACTCTTGGTGTTGCAGGAACAACAGTAAACAAAATGTACAAAATTTTGTGTCTTCGTGGACTTGCACTTCAGTGATGAGAGGCACATATTAACCAAATACGTAAACTATGACACATATCAGAAGGTGGTGAGAGTTGTGGAGACCACAGTGTGTTGGTGAATGTTAATATTTCTGGCTCTTCCTTAGTGGCCACAAAAGCAAAAACTGATAAATGGGATCTAATTAAGCTGAAGAGCTTCAGCAAATCAAAAGAAAGTATCACCAGGGTGAATAGACAACATACAAAATGGGAAAAAATTTTCCCTATCTATCCATCTGGCAAAGGTCTAATATCCAGAATCTACAAGAAACTTCAACAAATTTACAAGAAAAAAGCAAACAACCCTATTAAAAAGCAGGCAAAGGACTTGAACAGACACTTCCCAAAAGAAGACATTCATGTGGCCAACAAGTATATGAAAAAAAGCTCAACAACACTGATCATGTGAGAAATGCAAATCAAAACCACAATAACATACCATCTCACATCAGTCAGAATAGCAATTATTAAAAATTCAAGAAACAACACATGCTGGTGAGGTTGTGGAGAAAAATGAATGCTTTTACACCGTTGGTAGGAGTTCAATTTAGTTCAACCATTGTGGAAGACACTGTGGCGATTCCTCAAAGATCTAGAAGCAGTAATACCATTTAACCCAGCAATCCCATTACTGGGTATATACCCAGAGGAATATAAACCATTCTATTACAAAGATACTACACGCACATGTATGTTCAGTGCAGCACTATTCACAAAAGCAAAGGCATGGAATTAACCCAAATACCCACCACCGAGAGACTGAATACAGAAAATGTGGTATATATACACCATGGAATACTATGCAGCCATAAAAAGGAATGAGATAATGTCCTTTTGTAGGGACATGGATGGACCTGGAGAGCATTATCCTTAGCAAACTAATGCAGGAACAGGAAACTCAACACCAAATGTTCTCACTTATAAGTGGGAGCTAAATAATGAGGACACGTGGACACATGGGAGGAACAACACACACTGGGGACTATGAGGTGGGGTTGGGGTAAGGGAGAGTATCAGGAAGAATAGCTACTGGAGGCTGGGCTTACTACCTAGGTAATGGGTTGATCCGTGCAGGAAACCACCATGGCACACATTTACCTATGTGACAAACCTGCAAATCCTGCACATGTACCCCTGAACTTAGTTGAAGAAAAAAGATCTTACTTATTACACTGAAGGGGTCGATTCCTCATCATCCTTGTGTTATATATAATATTCTACTCTTTCCTGAAGCTATCCCCCAGTGTTACATATAGTGGAAGAACTATGATTTCAGTAAGAGAAAAATTTTAAGTTTCTTATTTTATGATTTATAGTTTCACAACCATTAGTGTTTAAAAATTCCTAGAATGTTTTTTGTGTGTAGAAAAGTTAACATTTTATAAAGTTAAAATAAAGACAATTGTAAGTTTAAAAAAGCCCTGATTTCTCAATTTTTGTGGTGTATATGTCCCCACTGTGGTCAGTTTCATGCTACCAATATGAAAAAAAAAAAAAAAAAAAAAAAAAAAAACAGAAATTTTCAGAAAATGTAACAATCAGCTCTCTCATGAACTAGTGAGAGCTGGCTCCAGCAAGCCACTGTATGGGCAGACATTGACTGGGGAGCAGGATGGGAAGTGATGGGTGAGGACTGCAATTTTATTTCATTGATTTTAATTATTTTATCTATTTTAATTGATAAAAGTGTAGACTGTGTGCACCACGTTGTTTTGAAATATGTATACTTTATGAAATGGCTAAATCAAGATAGCACATTTATTACCTCACATATCATTTTTCATGGTGAGAGCACCAAAAACCTATTTTCTGACCAATTTTTAAGAATATATTAATATTAACTAAAGTCTTCACGTGGTACAACAGATCTCTTGAACTTATTAATCCCATCTGATGTGAGCCAAGACTTGAAGGAGATAAAGGAGCAAGTCCTAAGGCTATTCGGGGAAAGGGTGTTCTCGGCTTTGTCAAGCAGACATGATCTCCAGCACCCACACACTGTGGAGTCCCTTCCCCTTGCATGTGGGATGGATTAGTGATTTGCTTTTTACTAAATGGATATGGCAAAAGCAATGGGACGTCCCTTCCATGATTCGATTACAATAGCCTCTTAATATTGTATTTTTTGCAAACCTCATATCCCTGTCCATGGGAGAAGGAGCCCATAGATGACTTCCTAGGTGGTGCCATTCCTCACTGTAAAGTGCAAGCCGCGCCCTGGCAGCCTGGTTCTGCACATGCCTGGCTATGCCAGAATTTCGAGAGAGGGTTTGTGGTGAACCCTTAACCCAAACGCAGGAAAAACTGAGCCTGCTGGCAGCAGCCCTGCACTATAGGAGATGCTCCCAGGAGGAAGCCCTGGTGCTCCCAGGAGGAAGCCCTGGCCAGCCTGACCACACTGCCCAGGAATCCCCTAGGGGATTGCCCCCCACCATCAGGAAAAGGCCCTGCTGGGAACTAGTCTCAGAGCCTCAGCAAACCTGGGCTTTGGGCCTCATCTAGTGCTGGGAGGAAGGCAGCAGTCTCGGGCTAAGAGAACTCAAACATCAGGACACCTAGACAGACATACTCTAGCAAAATCAAAACAAGTCAGACAGGGAAGACCCAAATAGACAATGAAGGCAAATTAAACTTCAATGCAAAGACATAGATATACATCCATAAGAAACAAGAATAGACATGAAACCATGATGCCCCCAAATGGACAAAGCAAGGTATCAGTCACAGACCCAAACAAGATGATGATGTCTGAACTCTCTGATTAAAAATCAGAAATCACAGTTTTGGAAAAAAACAAAACAAACAAACAAAAAAAACTCAGCAAACTCAAAGATAACACAGAAAAGCAATCTAAAAATTTCTGTTTGGGGAAAAAAAGCAAACTCTAAGATAAAATATAAAACCAATCCAGCAATTTACCAGAATAATTTAAGAGGTAGATTAAAATAATAATAATTTTAAAAACTAGAAATCATGGAGCTGAGAAAGACACTGGCCAAACTGAAGAGTGAATCATAGGGTCTTCACAGCAGAACTGCTCAAGCAGAAGAAAGAATCGGTGAGCTCAAAAATAGCCTATTTGAAAATACAGTCGGGATTTTTTTTTCTGAAAAAGAATGAAAAGGAGTGAAAAATATTTATGAAATCTAGAGAGTAGCCTCAAAAGGGAAAATCCAAGAGTCACTGGCCTTTAAGAGTGGGTTAAATACCAGCAAAGCATACAGAGCTAATTCAAAGAAACAGTAACAAAGCTTTCCAAATTGTGGAAATTTTCATATTTCTATATAAACTGCCAGGTACAGGAAGGTCAACATCACCAAGCAGATTAAACCCAAGTAAGAGTACACCAAGACAGAACAGTCAAATATCAATGTCCCACAGTGAGCAGGTCTATGCAAACCTACTGCCAAAGGCCTTTCTAGGCTGAGAGGCTGGAGGAGGAGGCTGAGGAATGCAGTTTCTCAGAAAGAAACATGGCATAGGAACTTACCAAAGATGTAATGTCTCAGGCAGCCACAAGGTGCTGGATCCCTGCACCTGCCCTCCAGATAATATCTTTGTATAGCAAACTTCTGGTGTAAAACATATGTGGCTAGTCATGTCTCAAACTTTCTTGCTGAAACTCATAACCACTGGAGAGGTTATATAAACATCTTTAAGGGGTTATCTATGCTATAGATAGCATTTCTCTAAGGGGGTTATTTCTATGCCACAGGCAGTGTTTCTCTATGGAGAGCCATCTACGAAACAGGCAGTGTTTCCCTAAGGGGTTATCTACACTACAGCAGGGTTTCTCTGGGGGGATTAGCTATGCTACAGGCAGTGTTTCTCTAAGGGGGCTATCTATGCTACAGGCAGTGTTTCTTTAGAGGGAATCAACTATGCTACAGGTAGTGTTTCTCTGGGAGAATCAACTATGTTACAGGCAGTGTTTCTCTAGAAGTGGTTATCTAGGCTACAGGCAGTTTTCTCCAGGGTATCATCTATGCTACAGGGAGAGTTTCTTAGTGGGGATTATCGATGCTACAGGCAGTGTTTCTCTAAGGGGGGTATCATCTACACTATAGGCCGTGTTTCTCTGGGGTATCATCTATGCTATAGATGGTGTTTCTCTGGGGGTGTCATCTATGCTACAGGCAGGTTTCTTAGGGGAGTTATCTATGCAACAGACAGTGTTTCTCTAGGAGTCATCATCTATGCTACAGGCAGTGTTTCTCTGGGGGATATCTATGTTAGAGGGAGTGTTTCTTTTGGAAGGCTTGTCTCTGCTACTGGCTTTGCTTGAGCAACTTTTTGTGGAACATGATGGTATACAGAGTCAAATATTTGTCATCATCATGGCTTTGCTTCAAGGTGGCCTTACTCTTCCCGTGCATTAAGTTGTTTTCCTGCAGTCCACCCTTGAAACTGGCCCTTACAATCTCACATGCCCACCTTTCCCATCACGGTTCCTGGGCCTAGAGGAAGGATGTGTGATACTGTATGACTTCAGCAGCACTGTGTTGACTCCGCCAAAGGCAGATGGCACAGGAATAGCAAAGACAAAAATAGGATAGTGAACAGCCTGTAAGTATGACACCCAAAGCAGGCAGTAGCTCCTGCTGCCAGGTACCCCACGACCCAACCCAGTTATGCAACCAGTCATTCCAAGTGAGCTTTCAGTCTGAAAGATGGTGATTTGCGTTTTCAAATTAGTTATCAATTCAGTAATATTGTCTGACTCACCAGGAATATGAACAAGCAGTAGTATATTTCTGATATATTATTCAATCTTGTCCTGGCCAGCCTTTTTTTTGGGAAAAGCAAAAAGAAGCAGCAGATAAACTACAAGTCTGCCTTACTTCATCGTCCAGGACACTTAGCCCTCCTGCCAAAGTAATTCACAGTCTTTCTGCTCCCAACAATCACCAGACATCTGCAAGTTAGCTCTCTGCAACTTTGGCCTTATCAATACTGCACGAACACTTCAGCACACAGCACAAACACTCTTCTACAAACTCGTCAGCAAGCCTTTGTTTCTTTGCCGTCAGCTTCTGCTGGCTTGACCATTGCCTCCTTGCAATGTATTTTCCTACTTTCTCTAACAAATCTGCCTTTTTAATCTACAACCATCTTGGTAATTTCTTTCACCCCCATGCCACCAGCCAAAATAGTCGTCGTTCACCCACAACGTGGTCCCCTTGTGTTTGTCTTGAGTTATGAAGGCATTGCTGCAGGCTTGGTGGGTGTTGATGTTTCTCAGAGTTTCTGCTTTATTCCTGGCTAAAGAAATACCATCACCATCTGTGTTCCATAATCAGACCATCCAAGCAGTCAGGGGTTCCCTACGTAGTTGTTTAAAGGTCTTTGCAATCTCTAAGGGTTCTGCAGCGTGGCTACAATTGAGAACCAGAACGGTCACTCAGTTCCTTTGTTCTACAATGCCAATTGTGATTCTTGATTTTAACTCTATTTCTTTTTCTTTTTTCTCTTTTTTTAGACAGTCTCACTGTGTTGCCAAGGCTGGAGTGCAGTGGCATGGTCTTGGCTTGCTGCAACTTCTGCCTCCCAGATTCAAGTGATTCTCCTGCCTCAGCCTCTGGAGTAGCTGGGACTACAGGCAGGTGCACCACCAGGCTCAGATAATTTTTGTGTTTTTAGTAGAGATGGGGTTTCACCATGTTGGCCAGGCTGATTTCAAACTCCTGACCTCAAGTGATCCACTTGCCTTGGCCTCTCAAAATTAAACTCTATTTCAGAATTGTATATTGTATTATTTAATTGATTTAAAATATCCCTGGAAAAATGACACATGCCTTTTCAAAGCAAAAATTGACTAAGTTTGACCTCTGCAAATTTAGTTAAAAAGCCATATGATTTCATGGAACTTTGATATAATGGATGGACACATTGAGAAAAATTCCTGTATTTGAAGAGAGAAGACTCTTTAGGCTGTGAACAACTACTGCAGGAAGCCACTGCATGACCTCTGCCTTCCAGCCTGAGGCCTGAGTGGGGTGAGCAGTGGGTATTGATCTCTGTGTCTTTTGGCTTGAATCTTGACGGAGAGAAGCCAGTGTTCACTTATTCACAGGAATGCCAAGGGGGTGGAGGAAATGGAGAAGGCTGTGGGATCTAATGGAAAGAACTGAAAAGGCTGCTTGGGGTGTTAAGTCGGATAAGCTCTAAGTTAAAAGTCTGTTGTGGGAAGTGTGGAAGAAGTTGTTCCTAAAGGCCTCTCACAGCAGGCTGAGTCTCCAACACTCTGGGCGCCGCACGCTCTCAGGAGGCTCTCCTCCCATGGGGCATGCAGCAGGTAAATGCATGCCTCTCCCCATTCTGCAAATCACATACTGGCTGATGGCAGTTCAAGAGAGTAAGAAAACATCTTACTATACCTCCAGCTATATATATAGCACTTTCCATAGAATAGCGAGGTTTTTTCCTTATATAAGAAGTGAACATGTTGCTGAGAGTGCGCTCCATATGCTAGGTGTTGTTTCCACACCCTGAACGCTGGCATTTCAGATCACATCCTGAAGCTGCTCCTGTTCACCTGGTGGCCTCCATGCAGGCCGCAGGCTTGTCACTCATGAGAAAGTCCATAGCCCTAGGTGTCACTTCCCCATCTCCAGCCCAGTGGGGGATGGCAGGCTCCAGCATCCTGGTGCAGAGGTGCGTGGGTTTTCAGTGCTCAAACCCATGGGCCCTCCCTGCACTCCACGATGAGGCCACGTCCCAGGGGTTGTGCCTGCACAACTCCCACAGCTGTGGGCATGCACCCGGGGCAGCCTCTTCTCCTCCCACCACCTTCACCCAGGTCAGCAGTCATGCCCGGCTTCGCCACCAGGGAGGTGGGCACAGGGCAGTCCTGGCCAGGGGGTTGGATCCAGGTCCAGGGAAGCATTTGAGCTGTCCCTGCAGGGCCTGAGAGGTGGAGAGGAGGCGACACGCCAGCAGCCCAGGACAAGGAAATGGGGTCAGGCCTTGCCTTAGTCATTCTGTTCTGCTGTAACAAAATACCACATACCAGAAGGCTTAAGCAACAGAGACTTATTTCTCACAGTTCTCAAAGCTGGGAAGTCCAAGGTAATGCTGCTGGCAGAGTCAATGTCTGGACTGCTCCTGGGTTTGTAGACATCTGTCTTCTTGCTGTAATCTCACATGAGCAGAAAGAGAATTCTAGAGTCCCTTTTATAAGGGCATGAAGCCTATTCCGGGACTCTACTCTCATGATCTAATCACCCCAGAGATCCCATCTCCTAGTACCATCACATGGGGGGTTTCAACATACAAATTTTGGGGGAACACACATACTTCAGGCCACAGCAGGCCTCATAGCAGACACCGAAAAACCAAAGTACAAAGATGGTGGTGGGGTTTACTCTGGCCACAGATGGGCCTGGATTCCAGGCTCCTGAATGTCCCCATCATTCTGTCCACCACACCAGGGGCTTCCCAGAGGCCACAGACTGGGGCCCTTTCACGATGAGCGCCTCCCTGCCCCTTGCCCAGCCATATTATAGAACGGTGGGGAAGACCAAGGAAACCTTTCTACTCTCCCCTGACCTGTGGACCCCCATGGCCTAGTTCTGGCCTCCTTCTGCAGTGACTGTGGGTAAGAACTGTGAGAGAGTAAGCTGGGAGATGAGACTCAGCAGCTTGAGGTATTTTGAGCTAGGCAGGTCACCAAAAGTCTGCTCTGCAGTGTGGGAGTGACATAAATGCTTGTCTCCCCTGTCTCTCATTAGGTCCAGGACATATAAATCTTCTGGGCCAACCACCCCTACTCAATTCAGATTGTTTTCACAACCTTTCTTCACATTGCTCCCCTCATGCCATGTTGCATTTGTGACTTGCTGTCCCATGGCACATGTGTGTGCCCATGTATCTCCAGGCACCAGATCTCCCTGAGGAGCAAATAGAAGTGCAGGAGCAGCAGCAGCATGTGGGTGCCTGCTGTGTGCCAGGCGCTATGACAGATGCTTTGCCCGTGGCACCGCCCTAACCATCCCTCTGAACTAGGAGCCATTAGGTCCACTTTACAGAAGACAGAGAGTGTCTTGCCTGGGGTCACACAGCTGATAAGTGGCAGAGCCCAAATTCTAAATCTGGCCTGATTGACTTCTAAACACATTCTCCTAATGTCTGAACCATGCAGCTCTGTACCTGCCATGTCCTATTCCCTCCATCCCCAGTCAGAGGTCAGACAGTAGATGCCTGTGGCTCTCAGTGGCATCCTTAGCTGCACTGGGAACCTGGAGACTGGAAGAGCTGACTTGGCTGGAGGCTGGCCTGAAATGTAGGGTGGGCTGTGCAGGAGACCTGCTCCCACCACCCACCTGGCCTCTACTTTCTCAATGAGCAAATTCGAAGATGGATATGCAGAATCAGCAGGTGCTCCTGGATGGCCTCTGGCAGCGGGGCTGAAGTTATCAGCCCCGCTTCTGTTAGCATGGATGGGGACCTGCGATGTGAGTGTGGGACTCACTGGCAATGTTTCAGAGCATGCAGGATTCTGTGAACAGCAAGTGTTTGCTGCTGGAGGTGGTGTTGAGAGCATCGATTTTTCATGTTGTCCAGATGGACAGTGCCTCTACGTCCCCAAATGAAGTGGATCTGCATCAGGGGAGTGAGATAGCATTGATCACACGTGGCACTCACCTCTTGATAACAACTGATCTGTACCCACACTTTCTGGGGTGCTGATGGGGCTGCAAGCCATCGCCTCATAGGGGAAATGACCATGCAGGCAGTGCCTTAGAGGAGGGAAGTAGCCTTTCAAGTCTGAGGCCAGCCCGTGAAGAATTCTGGTAACATGGGCAGCACTGGCTGCTGAGTTTTCGATTCAAAGCCTGTGATTTTCTTAAAAGCAAGGATACTGCCCGAAACCACAGTCCAGAGGGGAACTGCATCTGTCCTCTTCTGTCACAGGTGAGCAGCTGAGTGCCAGTCCCCAGTGCCACACAGGTAACTGAGTTCACTGAGTGTGTGGACCTAAAATCCAGGGCCCCTTCCTTTCTGTCTTGTTCTGTTTCACTTTTTTTTTTCTCCTTTTCACTTGAGCCTCCCATCCCTACCCTCAAATTGCTGGGAATTTAGAGTGTGCTACCTCTTATTAAAACATATGATCAAAAAACTCCGTATCTGAACTACCTCAAGTATAATAATGTGATAGTATAATTGTTTTATTTCATAAGGCTTCAGTGGTGTGCCATCAGAATGTTCTGAGGAATATTCTAGAAACAGTCCAGTGATACTCAATGCTGTATTTTCCATAGAGTGGAGGGTGGAGACACAGCATGCCATCCTTACGAGGGGCTGCAGAGATCTCTCTTGTGAGAAGCCTCTTTGGCAACCACCCCATCTACAAAAATTCTGTAGACCCTGTAATAAATATGAAAATGACACATATATATGTATATTTGTTTATATATAAGTGCGTGTATAGATGTAAACACCTCACAGGTTCTTGTGTCCTGCACTGTTCACATTTACTTAAATTGTCACTTGTCTTACTCCCTCTCAATATTTTTTTGTCCTGTTTTCCTTATTTGAAATGTTTCTTCATCCTATTGGGATGTACAAATTTTCATAAGCTGCCCTTCTTTTCCAGTGCCCCCTTTTCTTCTTCTCTCTTTGCTTATCTTTTTTTTCTCCCGCATGCCCTCCTTCCTTCCTTCGAGAACCCTCTTTTATTCCTCTTTTCTCCGCCATCCATGTGGCCTTCTGCCTCAAGGAAATGCTCTGTCAGACACTAGAGTAAACCATTACAACCCAGAACTGCCTTCAGAGTCTGACTTAATGAAAAATAGTTTGAGTATACAATGATGATGATGGTGATGATGATGAAAGAAGCTCAGATGGAAAAATCTGATAAAATAAAATGAGGCCTGGATGTGTGCTGTGTAAGAGGGAGGATGTGGAAAGGCGGTGAACAGCTGGCACCTCTGCCAAGGAACTCTGGTAGGTCCCCAGGGGGGACCGGCTGCATGGACTGCTGCAAGTTTCCTGGGTTGTTTATACATCTCTCTCTCCCATCACTGTCATATTGGCATCCTCCTTCGCTGGAGCGCCCAGAGCTGACTCATCAGGGATGGATGCTGTTGGAGGGGACAATGGGTTCAGGGCTCAAGGCAGAGCCTTGCCACGCCCCCTCCACCTCTGGACCTGTCCCAGTCGAGCCTGCAGTCTCCCTCCAGGCCTGACTCAGAGACAAGGCCCATGGGTTTTCCCATCTGAGCCTGCACATGGGCTGCTGCTTTGTTACTCACCTGGGGCCTGGCCAAGGGCAGAAATTCCAGTGGGTAATTCCTGGACAGACCAATACATACTTGCATTACTTGCATATTCGCATTACACAGGGGCTTTGAAGCCAATGAAGAGACTACTCCCATATGGGTGTGTGTTCATATTCTAGGTTATTTGCTTTATTAAAATATAAAATATGTACAAAATGTTCCAGAAAACTGGAGACTCTTAATTGCTGTGAAGAGGTGGACCCTGCTAAAAGGGATGAGAACAGACAGTCCAATCTCCCTGGGGCTTCAGCCTATATTGAATTCTGGGTGAGGTGGGCATCTTTTCTCAAAGCCACAGTTTGGCCAAAATTGAAAAGCCCAGGGCGCTTCTCAAAACAAGACATGGAGAACTAAGAAGCAGTTTATTTTTGGATCATGAAGCTTAGGAGGAAGGATGCCGGTCACAGGCAAGTTAATTGACTTATTTATATAGAAAAACCCCGAGGGGGGCAGAGCAAGATGGCCGAATAAGAACAGCTCCACTCTCCAGCTCCCAGCACGAGTGACACAGAAGACAGGTGATTTCTGCATTTTCAACTGAGGAACACAGCTCATCGTCAGCAATGGAACAAAGCTGGATGGAGAATGACTTTGACGAGATGAGAGAAGAAGGCTTCAGTCCATCAAACTTCTCAGAGCTAAAGGAGGAATTACATACCCAGTGCAAAGAAACTAAAAATCTTGAAAAAACAGTGGAAGAATTGATAACTAGAATAATTAATGCAGAGGCCATAAATGAACTGGCAGAGATGAAAACCATGACATGAGAAATACGTGACAAATGCACAACCTTCAGTAACTGACTCGATCAACTGAAAGAAAGAGTATCAGCGATTGAGGATCAAATGAATGAAATGAAGCGAGAAGAGAAATCTAAAGAAAAAAGAAGAAAAAGAAATGAACAAAGCCTGCAAGAAGTATGAGATTATGTAAAAAGACCAAATCTATGTCTGATTGGGGTGCCTGAAAGTGAGGGGGAAAATGGAACCAAGTTGGAAAACACTCTTCAGGATATCAT
Organism: Chlorocebus sabaeus; assembly: GCF_047675955.1. NCBI lineage: Eukaryota > Metazoa > Chordata > Mammalia > Primates > Cercopithecidae > Chlorocebus > Chlorocebus sabaeus. The sequence continues at coordinate 38,360,026 of NC_132909.1, forward strand.
CCAGGAGAACTTCCCCAACCTAGTAGGGCAGGCCAACATTCAAATTCAGGAAATACAGAGTACGCCACAAAGATACTCCTCGAGAAGAGCAACTCCAAGACACATAATTGCCAGATTCACCAAAGTTTAAATGAAAGAAAAAATCTTAAGGGCAGCCAGAGAGAAAGGTTGGGTTACCCACAAAGGGAAGCCCATCAGACTAACAGCAGATCTCTCGGCAGAAACTCTACAAGCCAGAAGAGAGTGGGGGCCAATATTCAACATTCTTAAAGAAAAGAACTTTAAACCCAGAATTTCATATCTAGCCAAACTAAGTTTCATAAGTGAAGGAGAAATAAAATCCTTTACAGATAAGCAAATGCTTAGAGATTTTGTCACCACCAGGCCTGCCTTACAAGAGACCCTGAAGGAAGCACTAAACATGGGAAAGAACAACCGCTACCAGCCATTGCAAAAACATGCCAAAATGTAAAGACCAGCGAGGCTAGGAAGAAACTGCATCAACTAACGAGCAAAATAACCAGTTAATATAATAATGGCAGGATCAAGTTCACACATAACAATATTAACCCTAAATGTAAATGGACTAAATGCTCCAATTAAAAGACACAGACTGGCAAATTGGATAAAGAGTCAGGACCCATCAGTTTGCTGTATTCAGGAGACCTGTCTCACATGCAGAGACATACACAGGCTCAAAATAAAGGGATGGAGGAAGACCTACCAAGCAAATGGAGAACAAAAAAAAGCAGGGGTTGCAATACTAGTCTCTGATAAAACAGACTTTAAACCATCAAAGATCAAAAGAGACAAAGAAGGCCATTACATAATGGTAAAGGGATCAATTCAACAGGAAGAGCTAACTCTCCTAAATATATATGCAGTCAATACAGGAGCACCCAGATTCATGAAGCAAGTCCTTAGAGACTTACAAAGAGACTTAGACTCCCATACAATAATAATGGGAGACTTCAACACCCCACTGTCAACATTAGACAGATCAATGAGACAGAAAGTTAACAAGGATATCCAGGAATTGAACTCATCTCTGCAGCAAACAGACCTAATAGACATCTACAGAACTCTCCACCCCAAATCAACAGAATATACATTCTTCTCAGGACCACATCACACTTATTCCAAAATTGACCACATAATTTGAAGTAAAGCACTCCTCAGCAAATGTACAAGAAGAGAAATTGTAACAAACTGTCTCTCAGACCACAGTGCAATCAAACTAGAACTCAGGACTAAGAAACTCAATCAAAACCACTCAACTACATGGAAACTGTATAACCTGCTCCTGAATGACTACTGGGTACATAACAAAATGAAGGCAGAAATAAAGATGTTCTTTGAAACCAATGAGAAGAAAGATACAACATACCAGAATCTCTGGGACACATTTAAAGCAGTGTGTAGAGGGAAATTTACAGCACTAAATGCCCACAAGAGAAAGCTGGAAAGCTCTAAAATTGACACTCTAACATCACAATTAAAAGAACTAGAGAAGCAAGAGCAAACACATTCAAAAGCTAGCAGAAGGCAAGAAATAACTAAGAGCAGAACTGAAGGAGACAGAGACACAAAAAACCCTCCAAAAAATCAATGAATCCAGGAGTTGGTTTTTCGAACAGATCAACAAAATTGAGAGACTACTAGCAAGACTAATAAAGAAGAAAAGAGAGAAAAATCAAATAGATGCAATAAAAAATGATAAAGGGGATATCACCACTGACCCCACAGAAATACAAACTACCATCAGAGAATACTATAAACACCTCTACACAAATAAACTAGAAAATCTAGAAGAAATGGATAATTTCCTGGACACTTACACCCTCCCAAGACAAAACCAGGAAGAAGCTGAATCCCTGAATAGACCAAGAGCAGGCTCTGAAATTGAGGCAATAATTAATAGCCTACCAACCAAAAAAAAGTCCAGGACCAGATGGATTCACAGCTGAATTGTGCCAGAGGTACAAGGAGGAGCTGGTACCATTCCTTCTGAAACTATTCCAATCAACAGAAAAAGAGGGAATCCTCCTTAACTCATTTTATGAGGCCAACATCATCCTGATACCAAAGCCTGGCAGAGACACAACAAAAAAAGAGAATTTTAGACCAATATCCCTGATGAACATCGATGCAAAAATTCTCAATAAAATACTGGCAAACCAGATCTAGCAGCACATCAAAAAGCTTATCCACCATGATCAAGTGGGCTTCATCCCTGGGATGCAAGGCTGGTTCAACATATGCAAATCAATAAATGTAATCCAGCATATAAACAGAACCAAAGACAAAAACCACATGATTATCTCAATAGATGCAGAAAAGGCCTTTGACAAAATTCAACAGCCCTTCATGCTAAAAATGCTCAATAAATTCGGTATTGATGGAACATATCTCAAAATAATAAGAGCTATTTATGACAAACCCACAGCCAATATCATACTGAATGGGCAAAAACTGGAAAAATTCCCTTTGAAAACTGGCACAAGACAGGGATGTCCTCTCTCACCACTCCTATTCAACATAGTGTTGGAAGTTCTGGCTAGGGCAATCAGGCAAGAGAAAGAAATAAAGGGTACTCAGATAGGAAAAGAAGAAGTCAAATTGTCCCTGTTTGCAGATGACATGATTGTATATTTAGAAAACCCCATTGTCTCAGCCCAAAATCTCCTTAAGCTGATAAGAAACTTCAGCAAAGTCTCAGGATACAAAATTGATGTGCAAAAATCACAAGCATTCTTATACACCAGTAACAGACAAACAGAGAGCCAAATCAGGAATGAACTTTCATTCACAATTGCTTCAAAGACAATGAAATACCTAGGAATCCAACTTACAAGGGATGTAAAGGACCTCTTCAAGGAGAACTACAGACCACTGCTCAGTGAAATAAAAGAGGACACAAACAATTGGAATAACATACCATGCTCATGGATAGGAAGAATCAATATCGTGAAAATGGCCATACTGCCCAAGGTAATTTATAGATTCAATGCCATCCCCATCAAGCTACCAATGAGTTTCTTCACAGAATTGGAAACACTGCTTTAAAGTTCATATGGAACCAAAAAAGAGCCCGCATGGCCAAGACAATCCTAAGTCAAAAGAACAAAGCTGGAGGCATCATGCTACCTGACTTCAAACTATACTACAAGGCTACAGTAACCAAAACAGCATGATACTGGTACCAAAACAGAGATATAGACCAATGGAACAGAACAGAGTCCTCAGAAATAATACCACACATCTACAGCCATCTGATCTTTGACAAATCTGAGAAAAACAAGAAATGGGGAAAGGATTCCCTATTTAATAAATGGTGCTGGGATAATTGGCTAGCCATAAGTAGAAAGCTGAAACCGGATCCTTTCCTTACTCCTTATATGAAAATTAATTCAAGAAGGATTAGAGACTTAAATGTTAGACCTAAAACCATAAAAACCCTAGAAGAAAACCTAGGTAATACCATTCAGGATATAGGCATGGGCAAGGACTTCACGTCTAAAACACCAAAAGCAATGGCAACAAAAGCCAAAATTGACGAATGGGATGTAATTAAACTAAAGAGCTTCTGCACAGCAAAAGAAACTACCATCAGAGTGAACAGGCAACCTACAGAATGGGAGAAAATTTTTGCAATCTACTCATCTGACAAAGGGTTAATATCCAGAACCTACAAAGAACTAAAACAAATTTACAAGAAAAAAACCAACCACCCCATCAAAAAGTGGGCAAAGGATATGAACAGACACTTCTCAAAAGAAGACATTCATACAGCCAACAGACACATGAAAAAATGCTCATCATCACTGGCCATCAGAGAAATGCAAATCAAAACCACAATGAGATACCATCTCACACCAGTTAGAGTGAAAATCATTAAAAAGTCAGAAAACAACAGGTGCTGGAGAGGATGTGGAGAAATAGGAACTCTTTTACACTGTTGGTGGGATCGTAAACTAGTTCAACCATTATGGAAAACAGTATGGCGATTCCTCAAGGATCTAGAACTAGAAGTACCATATGACCCAGCCATCCCATTACTGGGTATATACCCAAAGGATTATAAATCATGCTGCTATAAAGACACATGCACACATATGTTTATTGCGGCACTATTCACAATAGCAAAGACTTGGAATCAACCCAAATGTCCATCAGTGACAGACTGGATTAAGAAAATGTGGCACATATACACCATGGAATACTATGCAGCCATAAAAAAGGATGAGTTCGTGTCCTTTGTAGGGACATGGATGCAGCTGGAAACCATCATTCTCAGCAAACTATCTCAAGAACAGAAAACCAAACACCGCATGTTCTCACTCATAGGTGGGAACTGAAAAATGAGATCACTTGGACTCGGCAAGTGGAACATCACACACCGGGGCCTATCATGGGAAGGGGGGAGGGGGGAGGGATGGCATTGGGAGTTATACCTGATGTAAATGACGAGTTGATGGTTGCTGACGAGTTGATGGGTGCAGCACACCAACATGGCACAAGTATACATATGTAACAAACCTGCACGTTATGCACATGTACCCTAGAACTTAAAGTATAATAATCAAAAAATAAATAAATAAATTTAAAAAAAGAGAGATGGCATGTCTTTATGTATTTACTGATGGCCAGAATGTGAACATGATGGCTGGAGATGACTATGTGGTGACTTTAGAATGGACGAAATTCATGGTAGAGTAACAAGATAGAGGGAACCTGGGTCCCAAACACTGTGGCGCTTCCATACAAGCCCTGAATCACCTTCATCTGGACTTTCACGTGATAGAGAAATAAAAATACGCCTTACTAAAGTGCATGTTAATTGACAAATTACACAACCAAACAATCTTAAATGATGCCCCAAAGCAGAATCATGGTGCTACTGCAAACAAATAAAAGATATGCCCATTGTCTCATTCCCTTAAAAGTTCTATCAAATCGTAGTCATTACTCTGGAAATTTGAAGAGAAAAATATGCCTGGCTCTGATATATATGAGTTTTCAGGGATTTTAGAGTTTGTGAATTCAAAGATTAAAAATTATTTAAAAATTGAGCCAAGACCATAATTGTGAGAAATCACTGATTCATGTTCTATTTTCTCAGGGAAAAAGTATTCACCATAGCAGGTTACTCCACAACAGCAGGTTCGTGATGCAAAGAATTGTCCAAAGTACATACAAGAGCACTTTTTCAGGCCAGGCACAAAAGGGGTTAAGTGTACACGTAATTTTTTTTTTTTTTTTGGAGGAGAGATGGGCCTGTGTTCACACTTGGAAGGCCAAACCCTACCCCGTGTGGCCATTTCTCCACTTCAGTTGCTGAACAACTACAGCATTTCCTAAGGGAGCCCTCACAGAGACTCTCTGGTTCATAGTCTCCAGCATGAGTTATATGAAAGAGACCACGGCCAAAGAGTGAGTCAAACAAGAAGCCAGGGTGCCCCTTGGCTACTTCCTAACTGCAGTGGCATCTTTGAGAGCAGACCCTGGGACTGCCCCCGCTTACTTCAAAAGAACAGGAAAGGCCAGGGGGACTGGATCAAAAGTCCTGTGGTCATGACCAGGATGTGCTGGCACTGTAAGAACCAAAATCCCTCACCACAGTAAATATGAACCATTCCGATGGCTGCTCATGTGTTCCTGAACTTCTGTTTCCCCTGGAGATTCCTTCCCACTTTGGGCCCAAGGTCCCCCTTTCAGTCAGTCACAGGGTACCAACTCTCCAGTCCTAGTTCTATCCCTCATCACACAGAGAAGAAGAAACAAGAGTCAAGAGCCCAACTGCCTCCACATAAGTTTGTTTTTGCTTTCAATTCTGATCATCTCCAGGTGGAAGGCAGAAACCAGATCCCTAGTGAAGATTCTCTAACATTCTGGTTCCGAAACTTATCAGTTATAACAAGTCAATTCCAACAAAATTCTCCATCCTGGGGTGCAGCAGATGATTTTCCCAAAGATGGCTACACCAAGGTAATTCCCATTCCATGTGTCTCTCTCCCAGTGTGGCACTAACATTCCATCACTGAGAGTGGGTCTGCTTCCTTTCCCTTGAACCTGGGCAGACCTCTGCAACTTCTTTGACCAAGGGAACATGGCAAAAGTGATACACACACCTTCTGAGGCTGGGTCATACAAGGCCAATCAGCTTCCAACTGGTTGGATCTTGGGACACATGCTTTCAGAGCCCACAGCCATCACTGAAGAAGTCTGGTGACTCCAAAGCCAACACGCTGAAGGGATGAGGTGGAAAGGCTACATAGGGATGAAGAGAGATGTACAAACAGCCTCATCTGTTCCAGCCCTCAGTTGTTCAAGGGTTCCCTGAGCAGGCACCAGACATGTGAGGAAGAAGCCTATGAGATGACCCCAGCCCTAGCAACCATCTAACTGTAACCCCATCGGGGACCCTGGGCCAGACCACACAGCTGAGCTGCTCCCAAATTCTGGCCGCACTGAAACCATGAGTGATAAAAACAATTATTGCTGTTTTAAGTCGCTATGTTTTGGGATGATTTGCTTTTCAGCCATAGTGCCTGGAACTTGGGATCTTTAGTAGACATGGCCCCTTCTTGCAAGATAGCACTTTACCACCTCTGGGGTAGGTTTAGAACATCTTATCTGTATTGAATTTCACAACTCTACGTCCTAATAGAGTAAACAGCACCTTTAAAAAAATTACTATTTTTTTTTTTTTTTTACTTCAAGCTCTTGAGAATTTCACAATAGCTCTTTCAAGGTCACTCAAGAGACCTTGCAGCATCTCAAACAGGAGTTGGCCAATCACTACAGCTAGAACTATATGACCTCTTGTGCTTCCTAAGGGTAGACCTAGCATGGGGAAACACTGGCAGGGTTGGTCCAGATGCGGGCTTGCCCCCTCCCTCTCTGGTGGCCTTCCCCTGACACTACCCTTCCTCTACCACAACAGTCTCACCTACAGGCCTCTGAAAAGCAAAAATCATGCATATTTGTCAATAAACAAGCAAAACAGCACTGGTGACATTCATGGAATTGGCTGAGAGCTGCTAGAATCCTATGGCTGCGGGCAAGAGCAGTCGATGACACAAAAAGACGCATTAACGAGCTTGGGCAAGAGCTGGGAAGGAGAAAGGGGGCATGTCATGGGAGCGGGGAGCTTCGATTTCAGAAAACCAAAGACTTGGCCTTTTAACTGAGTTTGACTGAAATCTGAGATCACCTGCTCCTCATGTGTATCTGGAAACCATTCCACAGAGAGCCAGTTACTTCACATTAAAGTCCCCGATTTTAAAGGACTTTAAAATCAACACCACATAAGTACTTGCACAAGCAAAATGTCAGTCTGTGATATTCTAGATCATGTCTTTTCTTTCAACCACTGCCCCATTCTTCATATTAGCTGATGGGTGCTCACAGGACTCTAGGAGCTCCATTCCTGCCCAGCGAAAGGCCTGCCCTCTGCACTCACACTGCTCTCAGAAGTCCCCCCGCCCCCAGCTTTAGAAACAGTCTCTGTGCCCCTGCCCAGCTACATCTGCAGCCTGGTGATTGGAACAGGGCACTGCATCCCTTCTTCTTTCATCACTAGTAGTGAGCAGGCCCTCAGCAAAGACTGAGAACAAATAAGGCAAAGATTCACACATGGCCCATAACGCTCAGGCTTCCAAAGGCGGTGAGTCCTGCCTGTGTGACAGAATCCTCACTATTAGTGGTGCCAGTCTGACAGGTACAGAGATTCTAAGGTGACTCTCAGGAGCACAGACACCCCTCTGGGGCAGGCCCAAGCCCCTCCTGCAGTGAGGAGACCCACTCCTCCCCAACTCCTGGCTCCTGCAGTCTCAGGATCACTCACTACTACTTCTTTCCAGACCATTTCAAATCCAGCCACAGATGCCCACGGAGCTGCCCTTCCTCTCCCATGTCTGAGCACCCTCTCTCCAGCCTAGCTATCCAGGAACACTGACCTCCCTGGGTTCAAGCCTGAAACCAACTCCTTGGCATATGGCTGACAACTGATGTACCCCGGCATCATCCTGCAGCCCCCAGGGATGCCACACTTCACTGCTCCTTGCTGACAATGCCCCCATCAGCCTCTCCGGGATCCCAATCTTCCCACCACTGGTTATGAAATGCCACTGCTAACTTTTTCCATGCTCCCCACCCCCAAGAAAGATAGTGTTGCAGAGCAGAAAGAACACAGGAACTGGGGTTGATGAGCAGGAATACCGGTCACAGTCCCACCCCTGATGGGCCTGACAGAGACATTAGAGCCACATCAAGCCATCTGAGTCCAAATCCTAGCTCTATCCCTTCCTGACTTAGGGCAAGTTCCTCAAACTCTCTGGAACTTGACTTTCTCATCCATAAAATGGGACGATAAAAGCAACTCTTATAGGGCTACTATGAGGCCAAACAAAGCTAGTAAATGTAAAGTGCTCAGAGCCTAGCCTGGCATGGTAAATGTTACCTACTGGGTTTGTGCAAAAGTAATTGCAGCTTTTGCCTTTACTTTCAATGGCAAAAACTGCAATTACTTTTGCACCAACCTAATGTAATTATTACAATCACCCTCATGTCAGTTACAGTTCATCCACCACCCCTCATCAGACTGATGCAGTGATAAGACGGGATCGGGATTACAAAAATTATAAAAGTATAAACAGTGTATTAACTGTTGCTATTTCTGCCTCCAAATGTCTTAACCTAGGCCTGCCCATTTTAAGGGTTTAGCTTTACTGAAGATGAACAGAGTGGAGATATTAAATAAGAACAAATGAAAAAATAGGAAGTTCATGAATTTCTATACCTCTGTTCTCCAGAAATTGCTATGACTACGTACTGTTCACCTCCATTTGAATGTGTCCCACAGGCTCTGTGATATGAGTATGTACAAAACTAAATTTATTTATTGACCGTTTTTGGTTTTTGAAACAAGTCTCACTCTGTCGCCCAGTCTGAAGTGCAGTGATGAGATCCACTCAGATGACCCTCTCACCTTAGCCTCCCAAGTAGCTGGGACCATAGGCATGTGCCACCATGCCTGCCTGGCTGACTTTTTTAATTTTTTGTAGAGACAGGGTCTCACTCTGTTACCCAGGCTGGTGTCAAACTCTTGGACTCAAGCGATCCTCCCACTCTAGTCTCTCGAATTGCTGAGATTCCCAGTGTAAGCCAGTGCACCTAGCCTTAAAGCTGAATTTATCAGCTCTCTGCCACCCCACAATAACCCCTAAGCCTGCTCACTATCTATATTCCCTTGGTCCACTAACAGGGCCTTCATTCATGCAGAATGCTGCCAATTACTCTCTGTCCTGCTCATCCATGAAGTCATCCAAGGCACGTCATCCAAGTTTCTCCCCTCCTACCTTAGACCCAGTCCCAATGCTTTGTTCCACTGCCTGCCCTGCCCATCATCTTTGGCCCCCATTACTCGAGGGCCTCCTAAGGATGTCCCTGCCTCTACCCCTGTACCCCAAAGTTCCATTCAAGGCCAGTTTTCCAAAGTACAACTTCAATTAGGTCATTTCCTTACTTAAAGTCCTCCAAAGGCATCACATCAATCAGAGCTGTGGCACTAAACTTTGGGCTCATGAACCACATTGCTATCTGACGAACATCATCATGGACCTTCTCCACAGGGAAATGCACACATGCCTAAAATCTGACATACAAGGCAGGTGGTTCAGAAACCTAAACCCAGGACAAGAAGTCGTGATCCACAAGATACGGTCCTATTTCATGAGCTCACATAAGCATGTGTTGGTCTGGCTCCAATTTACTCCCACTTTCCTTTTGGCCACCTCCCACCTTATACCTGAGGCTCAGCCACTATGAATGCAGATCTTCCAACACCCAACACTCTTTCATGAGTTCCCCCCTCCTTTCAAGGCTACAACCCCTTGAAATGCAGAAAACTGTGCCATTCATTTTTGTATTTCCAGAACCCATAGTTAGGTCCCCAAATAGTGCTCCACAAAGATGTTCACATCCTAATCCCCAGAACTTATGACTATACTGCCTTACAAGGCAAAAAGGACCTTGCAGGTTTGATTAAGCTGAGTACCTTAAGGTGGGGAGATTATTCCATGTTATCCAGGAGGACCCAACATAATCACAGATTCCCTATGTGAGAAACAGCAAGTTAGGAGAGTAAGAAAAGAAAATGTGACAATGGAAGCAGAAGTTGGAGTGATGCGATTGCTGGAGGGAGAGAGCCCACAAGCCAAGGAATGCAGGTAGCCTCTAGAAACTAGAAAGGACATGAAAGCAGATTCTCCCCAAAGCCTAAAGGAAAACACAGTCCTGCCAATGTCTTAATTTTGGCCTGCTGAAACTGATCTTGGACTTCTGTCCTCTAGAGCTGTCAGAAAATAACTTTGTGTCGCTGTAAGCCACTAAGTTTGTGGCCACTTGTCACAACAGCCATGGGAAACTAAAAGGATTACTATTAGAACAATAATGTTGTATGTTCCATAACTATGTAGAATTCTAAAACTGTAATATCCTGAGCATCCACCAATAGCAGACTGATTTCATATATTATGGTACATATGTACAATGAAGTACCTCCAAGCCATCAGGAAAGAAATGGTTGCTATTCATCTATTGCTCATTTATGTGCAAGAACACATACTTTTTGTCAAGGGTATAAATTCTCCCATATTCGAGGGTATATTTCTGCATATAAATCACATCATGCTATACACATTTCTCTCTAACTTGCCTTTTGCACTTAACATATTACATCACAGGTATCACCTCAGGTTTATAAAAAGTATCTCTCACTCATCTTTGGAGAGTAGGATGTGAACACTGTAAAAATCAAAATGCAGTCACTAATGTTTAAAAAGAAATCTGACAAATAGAGACAGGGAAAGCCATGAAGGGAGGGTTATCATGCTTATATGCCTGATAACAAAAATTATCACCAATGACTGCAAAAACCACAACCTTGTACAAATTCCATGACAACCTTTCATTAAAAATAGCTCTACAAGGACATCTACCCAGCAACTGCCCGCCCAACCTCGGACTGGAATCACCTTTGTTATTGATATTTACTCTAGCCAAGGCTAATTGCCTCAAAACAATTATGTAATCTTCTTCATTTTCCTTTAAAAAAAAAAAAAACCTTTGTCTTCCTTTACCTCCCTGAACATGCACATAGTTTACTGCGGCACATGTATCCCCATCGCAAAGCTCATTTCCAAATAAATATCTTCTTCTCTCAGCCTCACTCTGTTTCTTATTTAGGTCAACAGGACTAAGTGTCACTTATACTCTTTAGGTACTGATTTAATTTTACAATCACGTATTATTAAAAAGAAATATGTGAAGTGAATATATTTCCATTTGGGGGAAGATCTATTCTTAGGAAAGTTTCCTGTAAAAATTTCATTTTGACCATTACAGAAGGGAAAATGCAGAACCAGTATTAGTAAAATATAATTAAACACTCAGATCATCCAGTGACTTTTCCTTTTAATAAAAAATAATCAACAAGTAACAGAAATATGAACCATGTAGGCATGAAGAGTATCATATCTGAGTTTAAACTTGCCACTTGTATCATCTCAGGTTTGCCCAAAACCTTTATTATTTCCGCAACTTCCAGTGTGGCTGACCATCAAATTATTAATCTCACTCAGAGATGTTAACAAACTAACACGTGGGAACAGCAGTCTAAGATAGGCAGCAGTGATTTCTCAAGACTGATATGCTCAGCTCATAATATGAAAAGGATATGAATAATTCAGATATTTCCTGTCTGAAAAAAATGACCTTTAGGTATCTAAGCCTAAATCAGACTGAATAAATTGAAGAAGATAAGTAAGAAGTTAAGTGGATTCTGTTGCTTCGCTTCAAAAGCTACTGTTGCAAATTCCATCCAGAGCTCTCAATAGGGCAGCCTCCAGTGAAAGAGCAGCACTAATTAACAAATCTGGTCTCAGGATTTGGGAATCAAATTTTTCTTTCTCTGGGAATCAAATTTTTCTTTCTCAAAATCAGAAAGGCCATGCAAAAGCAATCATTCATGATTAGCAGACAGTCCATGGAGCACAACTCCCCACAACAGGAGGCCCTTCAGGTCAGCACTCCAACCCCAAATAGACATGTTAGCTAGCCAGACACTTCCTGTCAGAGGGAATGTGAGCCTAGCAAATTTCCACAGTCAGTCCTTCTGAGCGCCCCACCCTGCATCAAGACAATTCTCCTAAACTCAACTCTTAATTCAATTGCCTGGAGTAAAGCTGTCCTGTGACATAAAGTTCAACAAAGTGGGGCCAGTGGCATGATGGTCAATAACCCTGGTTCTCTGGAGGCAGAAAAGGCCCTGACTTGCAGCATTTGCCAATTTCTATGGTGTAAATTCACTCACTCCCTCACCAATTTCAAGCTAACAACTTAATGTCAAGTAGCTTGTAAAATACTGAAAATGTAACAATCAGCCTTGGGAGCCAGCCTACTCCAGTTCACTACTGAGTAGCCCTGCATCCTCCCTCAGACATGTAAAAAGTAAAAAATAATCTTCAGAGGCCTGAATTTCCACTCATTCTTATGGGTAAAGCATCATTTTTGCATATATGTTCTCTCTTTAAGGGATGTGCCTTTCCAATGGATTATATATTGGTTGCATGGGTTAGTTCTGCAGTAGACATTTATGAATATTTGTACTTTTCTAACATTTTTATTGACATATAATTTATGTACCATAATTAATTAACTTCTAATGTATAATTCAATGGTTTTAGTGTATTTAGAATTGCACAATCATCACCACACTTTATTTTAGAACATTTTCATCACCCACCCCCACCAAAATACTCCTTGGAAGTGACCTCTCACTTTCCCTCAACAGCCCCAGTCCAAGGCAACAATTAATCCACTTTCTGCCTCTATACATTTACCTATTCTAGACATTTCACATAAATGGAATCAGAAATGGAATCAATATCATGCAATATCATACATATACGTTTAAACATAAAATTATTTGAGATGAACAGACCACAATGAATGGGCATCATATGAGCCAGTGCTAAAACAGAAAATTAACTACCTTATTATCCTGTAAAATCAACTGATAAACTACCATAAATAGCATAGAAAAAAATACAGGAGTCTGTATTTATGTTTTCTGTCAGCAGCTTTTCTTCTACAGTTCTCTGCAGAAGGCATTTTAACCAGATATAGCCAGAGAGAGAGAGAGAGACAGAGAGAGATGGAGAGAAAACACTGAAAATATTCACATTCCCTTAGTGTAATTTGTGATGCTCTAAATCAAAGCAGGCCAGCTTCCAGAGACCCTGCTCTTCTTCCTTTCTTCTGCAGACCTCATGCCTTTGCCTATGCAGAGAATGATGGCTTTGAAGAGATTTCAAACACTCACACTGGGAGGGAGCCTGCAGAGCAGTGAGGCCTGCTGGCCTGCAACATGGAGCTATTTTAAAGAAGTCTCTGAAGTGTCAGCAATTGATCTTGCCAGGCACCCCTCCCTCAGAGCCAAATCCCACCCCTTATAAGAGAAAGACTACGGAAAAAAAAGAGCGTATGCAATCTATGCAGAAAAAGGCAAGGGGAAGATGAAAATAAAGGTGGTAGTAGCCTTTTGAATGATAAGGAAACTACTGGCTTTCAATATAGTTTGACTTTTTAAAAGTCAAAGCATGTATTACTTTTATAAGCAAAAGAAAAAAGTTAAATTCACCTTGCAGGTGGCCGGGGGGGAACGATAGTTTCTACCTCTGAAAAGTCTTTTTGTAATAAAGTCACTTAAGACCAGAAGAATATAAAAGCAGTGACCATAATATGACCATAGCCACATTTCTTAAAATTGGTTTAGAAATATTGTAGGGATGAACAAAAATACTAAAATGGCTGCCCCCTGGGATACAGAAGAGTAGAGGGTTGTTTCTCATTTTTTCAAAATGATGTTATTACTTTTATAATATTATTTTGCAGTAATTACCTCAGTAATCTTTAAATCTTAAATGCACTGATTTCAATGGTTCGTTATAAAATGGACAGCAGTTCTTCCAATGTCATTAGATACATAGAACCAAACTAATGAGGTCATGAGTTCTTCACATACAGTATGATGGAAAGGAGACTCTGGCCAGGAGACGCCCCTCCATCTTCCAGGAAGCCCACCTGAAGCCAAGTGCAAAAAACAAGGGTGCACCAGGAATGACCCAACCTGACCTGAAGTGCCCTCTTGGTCATGGATTCTTCTTGGTCTCAGGAAAGCAGTTGATATGAGCTAATGGATTCTGCTATTTCTGCTCCAGAATGTCCATTTTCCCAGACTACCCTGAGTTAAAGTAATTTTCAACACGCCTGTTCCCTTCCTGAGTCCAGCTGCAAATACCCACAAGTAAAAGGAGCCATAGAGGGACCGCAGGAGCTCCAAGGCTTCACATCCACGGGGTGTGACGACCAGGACAAGGAGGAATCTCGCTGCTAAACCCAGGCAGGTGGCCATTGAGCCTCAAAATCCCTGTCTCATTCTCAAGCCCGTGATAGCACGTGAATTTGCTACCCTCATTGGCTGCTTTTTCAGACTTTATGGGTTGCAAATGGTCTCAGAGAAAAATAAACAAACAAAAAACACAGGAAAAGGCTTTTGTCTTTCTGTAAATAACATACAATTGTGGGGACTTTTCAAGTTTATACATAAAACCTCCCACTGAAATGAGGAAAGGATCATGGCATCTCCATCTTATCAGGATTTTACCTTCACACACCGACTGGGAGAGAAGCTGAAGGTCAGAGGAGAGGCTCTGAAGTCTTCAAACCTGGGTTCAAATCCCATCTCTGCTACTCAGAAGCTATGTCACCTTGTGGAGTCCTTTCCTATCCCCCAGGTCCATCGGGATGCAAATACCAAAAGCAAGCAAGCCCTGGCACATTTGTATTATGTTTCCAAGCACAAAGCAGGTGATCAATAAATGTCTGCTGAATAAATTAAAGGTATTGGTTTTTAATTTCTTCAAAATGAATTATTAAGCTGTTTTGTTCTAACTTCAAGTAGATAAGCTACATTTTAATTGGGCTACTGTATTTGAGGACAGCTATTCATTCAACTACTGAATGTCCGTCTTTCACCAAGTAAAAATCCTCTTTTAATGCCTATCTATGTCTATGAAAATAATGAATTTGTACACAGAGGTGACAATCAACATATTTAACCATGAGTAGAGCTCTGGTCCTTCTCAGGCATAAGGCACACTGTCTGCCCCTGGCCTGGTAGGGAGGTCCCAGAGCCAAGGCCAGGCATCAGCGCTTCCAGCTGCTGGCTGGTAGAGACATTCAGAAGATCTGGGGTCGGGGGCACAAGAATAGGGGTAGGGGTTTGGGCAGTGGCTGATTACCAAATGCTGTTTCAACAAACAGCAGAACCATGATGGAGTGCACCCACTGAAAACCAGCCCTGCGGTTTGTGGGTATGTGCACATGACTATACATATGTGTCCAGCCTCATATGTTCCTAATGAACAGTGAATTGTTGCCCATTGATATCTGTGTATCTTATCATAGCATTTCAATCCCAAAGAGTTTCTACTTAGAATGAAACTGCAGTTCCTGTATTTGCCTGCAGGGGAAACATTCACAGGAGTTTTTAATCAAAAGGCACCAAAAATTGAGAAGGTGGGTCCTGGTGTTTTGAATGCAATTCCCATGCATAAGAATCACACATAAGATTCATCCAGCACAATATCACCACTGAGTGAAGTTTGAACCAAGAATCATGCAAGTAAACACTGCTGAGAGATTTACCATCTATGAATGGATCGACATTCTTACGAGATTTTAGTGCAAGATAACACATTTGGGTGTGGTTGTTTGACTCTGCTCCCTCCAGAGTATGAACACATACACCCCCACCTTCACACAGATAATCTAGGGAAGAAATGAAATTGTTAACTGCAAAGTAAACCAAGAGTATGGGTCATAAAGGAAGAAAGCATCTTCACAAATTCTGGAAGATGATAAAGGATGAACCAGGAAGCTGCTGCCCTGATTAGTCACAGGAGACAGGAGTTCACAGTCGTGAGTAACCTCTGAAAGGCTCCAGGCCCAGAACTAAAGGTAAAGTGAGTGAGGAAATAAGGGTGCTTTTTAATAGCTGAGCCTTGCAAAGAACAAATCATCATTTATCTGAACAATTCCTCATTGATAAACATTGATGTTGTTACCAGTGTTTTTGCAGCAACAGGTGATACTGTGATGACCACCCATGTACAGAAAACCCTTGCCTTACTTTAAAGTGCATTTACTTATGAACACTCTCAAAAGGTGCTTCCCATCTTCTGAATCTAAATCTACTAAAAACATTTCAGGATACTATGAAAAAGAAATGCAATGCAAGGAGAACACAATTATGTTGAATATGATAGTGAAGGGGTTTTTAGAAATTTTAGAGGTAGTAAATATTTATAACCTAAGAAACAAGATAAAGCAGAAGGGTGCCTGCATTTATTATATCTAACAATACTGTCCCTTTTAACTTTAGTCTACTTGCTCACACACAGAATTCTTTACAAACTTTATTTTCATAAAACCTCTATATCTTGCTTAAACTTCATTTTCTTTCAACTAAAAATAATTTTTAAACTTCCTAAATGAGACAAAACTCATTAAAAAAACATATTTCCATGACTTGTTAAAATTTTTAAAACCCACAATTTTTATTTTCAGTGTAAGCAGTTTTAATTATGTACCAGGTGCAGAGGCTAAGATACAAGACAGAACTTCAGATAAAGTCTAACTTTTTCCAGCATAACTAGGAGACATGGCTAACTCCACCTGTCCCTAGGCATTACCTAGAAATCTAATGGCTCCAAACCAGGTAATCTGAACAATGTTCCAAAGGCAAAGATGCAGTTTATGACATTTAAGCACCTTACAAGCTTAACCTCTGACTTAATTTAGACCAAATGTCTAAATTTGAAAGCATTTTTATCTCACCAATAATTCTGAAACTGTCTTTGTTTCCCAGAGATTATTGAAGCCATATGAAATACAGGCATTTGAGCTATTTTTCTGATGAAATATTTAAGAGCTTTCATTTTCTTTTAAACCAATCAATGAGAGCTCCTTTATAGAAACATCACACAAACAACACTTCTGAACAGGAGAAGATCTAGAGGCTGTTAAGTTTTTTCCCTCATTTTACGAACCCTATCACACCTTTCAAAGACAAACTATGACACGTATGAACTTTCTGACATTTCCTATATTTCTCTATTTCCTAAATAGTCATTCTACTTTAGGACAAGAATTTGCCATACAAGATCCTCTCTCATATAAAATTTATTTTCTTCATAACTTTTCTTACCATAAATACATCTTCATATCCACAATTTTCTTTGTATCTCTCCTCCCTACTAACTTCTTATGCCCACCCAAATAAAAAAGATCAGGTAATGCAAGGCAAAACAGTACAGCCTTAGATTTTGAAAGGGACCTGTCTGCTTACAGTTTTCGGGGTTCCATGAGGAAGAGAGAGGTTTCTCCTAAAAGGGGATCTGTGGCACCTTCTGTTTTTCACATGGAGTCCCAGGCTGTCAGAAATTACCTCGGGTCCTCTCATGTGGGCATCAAGAGTGGCAACAAGACAGGCTAGCTATTCAAGTAACTAAATAATTATGCAATCAGTTTTTTTCCACATCTCTAAAACATAGTAATGGACTAATTAAGAATACAACTCAGTGACAAGTAGTTTATTTTTAATTCAGTTTTGGTTTGTTCTTTGTTAAGGTCATTGCTTAGGATAATGGAAACAAGAGGAGGGGAAACAAGAATAGAAACAAATAGAAGCAGCAGCATAAGAATATGAAGAGGAACAAGAAGATGACGATAAGATAAAACAGACTGAAAGAAAGGAAGAAGAACAGGTGCAGGAATTAGAAAGCCTATTATGATACCTTATTTCCCCTCCTGATTCATGAAATTTGAAAAAAGTGTTCCAAGACTTTTCACAACAAAACCAAGCTAAAAGATACAAGAACACTCACCCCCTAAATTTTGTTAAGAATGAGAAAATGCTGCCACTCACACCTGGCCCAGGCACTAGCAGTAGGAAGGCACCTCCAGATTCACCAGGAGAAGAAGGACGACTCCTCCTTGCCCTGGCTGTGCCTCCACCGCTGCCACCTAGGCCTGCGGTACAGCACATGCAGCTTCCTCCCCTCCCCACCCCATCCCAGGCGGGGCTGGGCCGCATGGGCCCGCAGCATTCCCAATTCCACTTCTCGGTCCGGACTTGCTACTGCTGCCACCACTAACGCTGATGCCAACACAACCACCACTGCTGTCGCCCTCAATGCCCTGGCCCACACTACAAGGCTCCTATCACCTGGCCCCCGCGGACGCCCTCCTACCACACAGGTCGAGCGAGTCTCCGTTGCCACCACCAACTGCAGCGAGGCGAGCCGCAGAGCCATGCCATCTGCATGCTCCAGCCTCCAGCGTGCACCGGGTGACCCCTCTGTCTCCAGGCTTGAAGCATCTGGGTGGTCAAAGCCAAAAAAGCCTAGAACAGAATGCAGGAATTGGTAGTGTTAGAGGCTCGCCTTGTCATGCTAGCCACTGGGTGGCAGAGGCCGGTTTCAGCAAAGGGACTCACACCCACCCTCCAAAGTTCAGCATCTCCTTTTGGCCCAACCTGGCCAGGAACTAGGGCCTGGGTTGGGTGGGACTATGACTGCCTTTGCTGAAACCGGCCCCTGGCTAGGTCCGGCTGGCCAAGAACTGCAGGGCCCACCCTGGCTGCACTTCTCAGCCAGTAGGAGAAGCAGAAACTCAGATCCAGCCAGCCCTCCCTAACCAAGTGCCAGTTCCTGTTCCTGACACCTCCACCTACAAGGCCTTGTTCCCTCGTGGTGCCCGCTACTCAGTGCCTGGGGATCCCAGGTTGTCTCTACAACACAGTGAGAGGGCACAGACCTGGGAACTACGGTGGGTGTGGGAGCGCTGCCCAGGATTCCCGTGGAAACACCGTGCACCTGCAGCGCTCCAGAACACGCAGGAGGAGGTTGCCCTTTAGAGTCTAGAGTCTGGGAAGAGGAGGACGGCCCCTTCCTTGGAGGTACAGCCCCCAATAGTGCCGTCCCCACACATGCCTCAGGCCATGTAAACCTGTAGGGCCCTAAACCGCCTCACTGCCCCCAGCAGCGCAGCCAGGGTTAGTGCCCCCAGCCAGCCCCTGCTGGAGGAAGTGACAGCACAGACAGTGCCCCCAATCCTCCCTCCGGCTGGCAGTGCAGCCCCCGGTAGGACACACAAGCACCCCCAACTGCTGTGGCAGAGTAGCCCCAGATATCACAGCCAACCAGCCATCCCCCGCCCCTCCCCCATCCATAATGCGGCCTCGATAGTGCCCGTATCCAGGGCAGTGCAGCCCTGGATAGCTCACCTACCTTGCTGCCTTTCTATTACTCTGGCCAAGCTGCACTCTCAGTCACCTCCACCAACCATAGCGGGCGAACCGCGGTGTCACCAACTCAAGCCTCCAGCTTACTGCATGGGTCTCCCACTTCTTGTTGTCTAACCTGGGCTCAGCTTAGATTCTGATTGGATGAGAGCAAATCTTAGGACAACCAATCAGAGTGTGAAAATAAAGTCCAATCAAAATAGACCTAGGGGTTTTTCTCTCATCCAATCATAACATGTAGTCCAGGAACCTCATTTGCATAACCTCAGTATATAAGACACGCAGAGGGGTAGTCGGTCTATTTCAGGCTCTTACATGGCTGGGTGAGGTGCTGCTCCATGCCCGAGTTAGAGGACCAGGAAAAGTGGGGAGTCCCTTGCTGCAGCTGGAGGCTGGAGCTTGTGGTACCACAGCTCGCCTCGCTGTGGTTGGTGGTGGCAACAGAGACTGCAACTAGGCTGAAACGGTAAGCGGGGGTAAATAGCTTTGGGGTAGATGGAGGGGTAAAGAGGGTCGTTAGCGGCAAAGGGAAAAGAGGATGGCGAGCAGGAGAAGGCATTGCAAAAGACGGTGGGGAAAAATTTTTTGGGTAGATGGACGGGGAAAGAGGGTGGCAAGTGGGAGGAAGAAAGAGAGGGTGGTCGGGGGGGGGAAATGGGGGCCGATAGGAAGGAGAGAAAGTTTGCGAAAAGATGATGGGGAGGAACATGGTGGGGAAAACATGGTGGGGAGAATAGAAAGGCCAGTGGGGAGAGAAAATATGATGTGTAAAAGATTTTGGGTAGATGGAGGGGGAAAAGAGGGTGGCAAGTGGGAGGAGGAAAGAGATGGTGCAGAGAGGGAGCGGGAAGAAAGAGGTTTTGTGAAAAGACGGTGGGCACAAGATGGTGGGGAAAATTTTCTTTCGGTAGATGGAGGAAACAGATGGTGGTGTTCAGGAGAAGGAAAAAGGGTGGCAAGTAGGAGGGAGAGAACATTTTGCAGAAACATGGTGGGGAGAGATTTTTTTGGGTAGATGGAGGAGGCAAAGAGGGTGGCAAGCGGGAGGGTGGAAGGAGGATTGGGAAAGTGACGATGGAAAAATAATATGGGGTAGAGGGAGGTCGACAGGAAAGAGGTATGTAGGAGGAGGGGCAGGAGTGGGGAAAAGAGGGTGCTGAGGAGGCAGGAGGGAAAGAAGGCTTTGCAAAGAGCTGGTGAGGGGGAAAAGATGGTAAGGAAGAAAGTTTTTGGATAGATGGAGGGGGAAAAGAGGGTAGTGAGCAGGAGGGGCAAAAGAAGGTGGCGAGCAGGAGGGAAACCAGGTTTTGCCAAAAGACTGTGAGGAAAAGACAGTAAGGAGAGAAGAGTTTTTCAGTATATGGAGGGAGAAAAGAGGGTGGTAAGCAGAAGGAAAAAGAGGGTGGCAAGCGGGAGGGGGACAAGGTTTTGTGAAAAGACGGTGGGCAGAAAAGACAGAAAGTGGAAAAAGAAAAGACAAAGACGGTGGGTAAAAAGTGTTGGGTAGATGGAGGGGGAAAAGAGGGTGGCAAGTGGGAGGAAAAACGAGGGTGGCAAGCGGGAGCGGGGAAAGAGGGTTGGGAAAAAGACAATGGGGAAAACAGTTTTGGGGTAGATGGAGGGCAAAAGAAGGATAGTAAGGATAGAGGAAAGAAGAGGGCGAGTGGGAAGGGGAAGGCTTTGTGAAAAGAGGGTGGGGACATTTTGGGGGGTAGACGGAGGTTTGAAAAAGGTGGTGAGCAGGAGTGGGGAGTAGGCTTTGCGAAAAGACAGTGAGGAATGTTTTTGAAATCAGAGTGTGATGCCTCCAATTTTCTTCTTTTTATTCAAGATTCTTTTGCCTATCTGAGGTATTTTGCATTTCCATGTGAATTTTAGGAGGTTTTTTGTTTTTTTGTTTTTTTTTGAGATGGAGTCTTACTCTGTCGCCAAGGCTGGATTGCACTTGGCTCCCTGTAACCCCTGCCTCCCGAGTTCAAGCGATTCTCCTGCCTCAGCTTCCTGAGTAGCTGGCATTTCAGGCGTGCACCACCACACCCGACTAATTTTTGTGTACTTAGTAGAGACGGGGTTTCACTGTGTTGGTCAGGCTGGTCTCGATCTCCTGACCTCAAGATCCATGCACCTCAGCCTCCCAAAATGCTGAGATTGCAGGCGTGAGCACCGTGCCCTGCCATTTTTTCCCTCTATTTCTATGAAGAATATATTTTTTAATTTAACATGGATTATATATGATGACAGATATTTTAACAATATTCTAGTGCTTGGACACGGGATATCTTTACATTTACTTGTGTCTGCTTTAATATCTTTCATCTATGTTTTGCAGTTTTAATTGTGGTATCTTTAGCCTTTTTGGTTAAGTTTATCTCTAGGTATCTTTTGGGGGGGGGTATGTTGAGTAACTACTGTAATGAAATAGTTTTCTTGATTTGTTTCTTAGGTGTTTAAATATTGGTACATGGGTGTGCTACTCATTTTTATATATTGATATTCTGTCTTGCAACTTTACAAAATTTATTTATTATTTCTAGTAGGTTTTTTGTGGAATCTTTAGGGTTTTCCATATATATATGATCGTGCCACCTGCAAAGAGACAATTTAACTTCCTCTTATTTCCAATTTAGATGTCTTGTCTTGCATTCTCCTATCAAATTCCTCTAGCTAGGACTTCCAGTATTATGATGAATAAAAGTGGTAAAAGTGGCCACACTTGTTCCAGATCTTAGAGGAAGAGCTTTTAACATTTCCCCATTGATTATGATGTTAGCTGTGGGTTTGTCATATATGGATTTTATTGTGCTAAGTTCCTCCTGTACTCATTTTGTTGAGTTTTTATCATGAAGCAATGTTGATTTTTTTTTAGCATGTACTGAAATGATTATATGATTGTTGTTGTTGATTTTCTAAGTGTGATGTCGTACATTATTTGTGTTTATTGAATCATCTTCGTATTCCTCTGATGAATCCCACTTGATCACGGCAGATGATCTTGTTATTGTGTTGTCAAATGCAATTTTCAAGTATTTTGTTGAGGGTTTCTGTGTTCATTATGGATACTTGCCTGTGGTTTTCTTTGTGTTGTGTTTTGGTCAGGTTTTTGTACCAGGGTAATGCTGGCCTCACAGAACAAGTTTGGAAGTATTCCTTTCTCTTAATTTCTTGGAGAATATTTTGAGTAAAATTGGTATTAGCTCTTTTAAAAATGTTTAGTAGAATTCAGCAATAAAACCATAATTCTTGTGTTTTTTCTTTGATGGGAGACTTTTTATTACTGCTTTAATTGCATTGCTCATTGTTCTGTTCAGGTTTTTTGTTTCTCTATCAATCTATCTTGGGAGCTTATGTGTCCAGAAATCTATTAATTTCACCTAGATTTTTCAATTTCTTTGTATATAGATGTTTTTAGTAACCTTGTGTGATCCTTTGTGTTTGTGTTATCAATTGTCCTTACCTCTATGATTTTATTTATTTATTTATTTGAGATGGAGTCTCGCTCCATCACCCAGGCTGGAGTGCAATGGCACCATCTCGACACTGCAACCTTTGCCTCCCAGGTTCAAGCCCTTCTCCTGCCTCAGCCTCCCCAGTAGCTGGATTACAGGTGCCTGCTGTCATGCCCAGCTAATTTTTTTTTTGTATTTTTAGTAGAGAGTTTCACCATGTTGGCCATGCTCGTTTCGAACTCCTGACCTCGAGTGTTCCACCTGCCCCGACCTCTCAAAGTGCTAGGATCCCAGGTGTGAACCACCATGCCCAGCCTCATCTATGATTTTATTGCAGTTTTCTCTTTTCCTTAGTCTAGTTAAAGCTTGTCAATTTTGATTTTTTTCAAAAACCCCAGATCTTTGTTCCGTTTACTTTTTGTATTTTTTAGTTTCTATTTTTAATTTTTTTCTCTAATCTTTGTGATTTATTTCTACTAATTTTGACATTTGATTTTTCTTGTTTTTCTCATTGCTCAAGGTATACTGTCAGATTGGCTATTTGAGTTCTTTCTACTTTCCTGATGTAGGCCTTTATAGCTATGCACTATTCCTCTTTAACAACTGCTTTTTCTGCATCCCACAGGTTTTGTTATGTTGTTTCTATTTGTTTTGATGAATTTTTTATTTTTTTTATTTTTTTCATTTATTTATTGGTTGTCCATGAGCATGTATTTTAATTTCCATATATTTGTACAGTTTTTAAAGTTCTTCCTGTATTTCTAGTACTTCTAGTACTATTACACTGTGGTCAGAAAAGATGCTTGATACGAATTCAGTGTTAAAAATGTGTTGTGACTTGTTTTTTGGCCTAACACATAGTCTGTCCTGGAGAATAATCTTTGTGCTGTTGAGTAGAATGTGCATGGTGCAGTTGCGGAGTGGAAAGCTGTGTAAATGTGTGTTGTCCATTCAGTATAGATTACAGTTTAACTGATGATTTTTTGTCATCTGCATGAATTGTCCATTGATGATAGTGGGGTGTTGATGATAGTGGAGTGTTGAGGTATTCTATTATTGTATTGTAGCCCATCTGTCCTTTAAGATCTGTTAATATCTGCTTCTGTATTTAGGTGCTTCAGTGTTGGTTGCATATGCACTTATAATTATTATACTGTTGTGTTGACTTCTTTCTCAATATGTAATTATCTTTCTATTTTTTTCTTTTTTTGACTTAAAGCCTACTTTATCTAATATAAGTATAGCGACTCTTTTTTTTTGTTTTATTTTGTTTCCATTTGTATGGGATAGCTTTTATCATCCCTTTACTTTCCTCTGCATATGTTTTATAGGTGGATGAGTTTCTTGTAAGCAGTATATAGTTGGATCTTGTCTTTTAATCCATTCAGCCATTCTGTCTTAATTGGCAAATTTAATTCATTTATATTCAAAGGTATTACTAACAGATAAAAACATACTACTGCCATTGTTACTTGTTATCTGGCTGTTTTGCTACTCTCTTTTCTTTTGTTCTTTCTTCCTTCCTTCCTCTTTCTCTTCTCTCTCTCCTTCTTTCTTTCTTCCTTTCTTTTCCTTCCTCCTTCCCTTCCTTCCTGTCTTTATTTGTAGTGAGGTAATTTTCTTTGGTAGTGTGTTTTAATTCGTTGCTTTTAGGATGTCTATTATTTTTAGGGTGTCAATTGCTGAATTTCTTTTCTGGTTACCATGAGGCTTAAGAACATCATTGTAACAAGTTATTTTAAACTGAAGAAAACTTAACTTTGATTTCAAAGAACAAAAAACAGAGAAACAAAAAAACTACAAACATTTACCCTGTAACTGTATCCCCCCAACCCCCGCCCAACACATATACATTTGGACATTTGGATGTCTTTCAGTGTCTTTTTATATTGCCTATCTCTTTTTAAAAAGTTGGGTTATTATTATTTTAATACTTTTGTATTTGAGCCTTCATATGAAAGATATAGTTGCTTTTTCACCACAACTACAGCATTATTCTAAATTTATCTATATACTTAACTTTCATTGAGATTTATACCTTCAGCTAATTTCCTGTTACATGTTAGCATTATTTTCTTTCAGACTGAAGAACTCCCTTTAGGACTTCTTTTAAAACAGGTTTGGTAGTGATGCATTTCCTCAGCTTTTATTTGTCTAGGAAAGTATTTATCTCTCCTTCATTTTGGAAGGATCTATATGTTGGGTGTGGTTTTTTCCATTGGTGTTGTTTTTCTGAAGCACTCTGAATATGTCATCCCACTTCCTCCATGGGAGGGACACCCTCAGCCTCTTTAATTTTTGCTGAGAACTCTGCTTCCTGATATATGGAAGGTCCTCTGTATGTTGTTTGACTTCACTTATCTGGCTGTTTATAGTAGCCTCTCTGTCCTTGACATTTGGAGTTGGATTATTATATGCCTTGACTAGTCTTATTTGGCTCGAATCTACTTGATTATCTTGGTTTTCATGTACCTGGATACTTATGTCTTATGTCTTTTCCTTGAACTGTAGAGTTTTCTGTTATGATCTGTTTGAATAAGCTTTGTGCTCTTTCTCTGCTTTCTCTGTCTTTTTTTTTTTTTTTTTTTTTTTTTTTTTTTTTTTTTTTTTTTGAGACAGAGTGCAGTGGTGTGATCTTGGCTCACTGCAACCTCTGCTTCCCAGGTTCAAGTGATGCTCCAGCCTCAACCTTCTGAATAGCTGTGATTACAAGTGCCTGCCTGCCACCATGCCTGGCTATATTCTTTTGTATTTTTAGTAGAGACAGGGTTGGCCAGGCTTGTTTCAAACTCCTGACCTCAAGTGATCCACCTGCCTCAGCCTCCCCAAGTGCTGGGATTACAGGCAGGAGCCACCGCACCTGGCCTCTTTCTCTGCTTTCTCTCGAAGATCAATGACTCTTACATTTGGTCTTCTGATGCTATCCCATAGATGTCCTAAGCCTTCTTTGTTCTTTTTATTCTCTTCTTTTTTCTCCTATTGTGGATTTCAAATGGACTGTGAGCTCACTGATTCTTTTTTCTGTTTGATCAGTTCTGCTGTTGAGGCCTTTTCATGCATTTTTCAGTTCATCCATTGTATTTTTCAGCTTTGAGGTTTCTGTGGCCTTTTTAAATTACTTCTATCTCTTTGTTAAATTTCTTTGATAAACTTCTGAATTACTTCTCTGTATTTGAATTTCATTGAGTTTCCTCAAATGAGCCGTTTATTACTTACCTGTCTGGAGAGTCGCCACATCTTTATTTTCTATTATTTATTTTTAATTTATTTTTTTTAATTATACTTTAAGTTCAAGGGTACATGTGCACAACGTGCAGGTTTGTTATATATGTATACATGTGCCATGTTGGTGTGCTGCACCCATTAACTCATCATTTACATTAGGTATATCTCCTAATGCTATGTCTCCTCCCTCCCCCCTCCCCACAATAGGACCCAGTGTGTGATGTTCCCCTTCCTGTGTCCAAGTGATCTCATTGTTCAATTCCCACCTATGAGTGAGAACATGCAGTATTTGGTTTTCTGTTCTTGCAATAGTTTGCTGAGAATGATGGTTTCCAGCTGCATCCATGTCCCTACAAAGGACACAAACTCATCCATTTTTATGGCTTCATAGTATTCCATGGTGTATATGTGCCACATTTTCTTAATCCAGTCTGTCACTGATGGACATTTGGGTTGATTCCAAGTCTTTGCTATTGTGAATAGTGCTGCAATAAACATACGTGTGCATGTGTCTTTATAGCAGCATGACGTCTAATCCTTTGGGTATATCCCCAGTAATGGGATGGCTGGGTCAAATGGTATTTCTAGTTCTAGATCCTTGATTAATTGCCACACTATTTTCCACAATGGTTGAACTAGTTTACAGTCCCACCAACAGTGTAAAAGTGTTCCTATTTCTCCACATCCTCTCCAGCACCTGTTGTTTCCTGATTTTTTAATGATTGCCATTCTAACTGGTGTGAGATGGTATCTCATTGTGGTTTTGATTTGCATTTGTCTGATGGCCAGTGATGATGAGCATTTTTTCATGTGTCTGTTGGCTGCATAAATGCAATGTCTTGTTTTGAGAAGTGTCTGTTCATGTCCTTTGCCCACTTTTTGATGGGGTTGTTTGTTTTTTTCTTGTAAATTTGATTGAGTTCTTTGTAGGTTCTGGATATTAGCCCTTTGTCAGATGAGTAGATTGCAAAAATTTTCTCCCATTCTGTAGGTTGCCTGTTCACTCTGATGGTAGTTTCTTTTGCTGTGCAGAAGCTCTTTAGTTTAATTAGATCTCATTTGTCAATTTTGGCTTTTGTTGCCATTGCTTTTGGTGTTTTAGACATGAAGTCCTTGCCCATGCCTATGTCCCGAATGGTATTACCTAGGTTTTCTTCTAGGGTTTTTATGGTTTTAGGTCTAACATTTAAGTCTCTAATCCATCTTGAATTAATTTTCGTACAAGGAGTAAGGAAAGGATCCAATTTCAGCTTTCTACTTATGGCTAGCCAATTTTCCCAGCACCATTTGTTAAATAGGGAATCCTTTCCCCATTTCTTGTTTTTGTTATGTTTGTCAAAGACCAGATGGCTGTAGATGTGTAGTATTATTTCTGAGGGCTCTGTTCTGTTCCATTGGTCTATATCTCTATTTTGATACCAGTACCATGCTGTTTTGGTTGCTGTAGCCTTGAAGTATAGTTTAAAGTTAGGTAGCATTATTATTATTGTTATTATTTTTGGTGAGATGGATTCTCACTCTGTCACCCAGGCTAGAGTGCAGTGGTGCAATCTTGGCTCACTGAAACCTCTGCCTCCTAGGTTCAAGAAATTCTCCTGTCTCCGCTTCCTGAGTATCTGGGACTACAGCCATCTGCCAGCACACCCAGCTAATTTTTCTATTTTTAGTAGAGACGGGCTTTCACCTTGTTGGTCAGGCTGGTCTCAAACTCCTGACCTCAGGTGACCTACCCACCTTGGCTTCCCAAAGTTCTGGGATTACAAATGTGAGCTACTGTGCCCGGCCGAGTCTCGCATCTTTAGCTCTCCTGGGTTAGTCACTGGTGACTTATTTATTGTTTGATGAGGTCATATTTCCTTGAATGTTCTTAATGCTTTTGGGTGTATGTTCATGCCTGAGAATTGAATAAGTGGGTATTTATTCCAGTCTTTGCAGTCTGTTCTTGTTTGTACTTGTCCTTCTTCAGACAGTCTTCCAGAAATTCTAAGGGTATTGACTGTTGGGTTCCCCAAGCCTATGATCACTGCAGCTGTTACATCACCAGAGCACACCTCAAGCCTCAGGTTCACTGTGATTTTTGCAGACTGAGGTCCCTGGTGGCCCTAACGGACTTGCAGAAGACAATGGAGGGGTTCCCTGGGTTCCCAAGCAAAGCTCTTCATTCTCATCCCTGTTCTTCCCTTTGGAGGGAATCTGGGCACTGAGTTTTGTGGATCTTGGAGAAGTGTGATTTGGGCCCTCCTATGGCCACTGCAGCTGGCACCACACACCCGAAGCCAATAGCTTCCCAGACCAGAAGGGCACTGGGGCTTGTCTGAGTCCTGTGGCCACTATATTGCCTGACTGCTGCTGACTTATTTAGGTTTCTAGGCCATGTTAGTCTGCTGGTGGTGAAGCTGGCCAGGGTTTGGGTCCATCCCACCAAGGTGGCAGAATCCCTTCTCCCACTCCCTTCTCCCTGCAGGGGGGTCTGTAGGTATGTGGGAACTCCTGCCTGGGATCAGGGCCACGGTGCTCTGCCTGATGCTGTGTCCACTGTGGTAGGGCTGATAACTGGGTTCTCCTCTTTCTTGCATAGAGAAGGAATTCTCTCTGCACTGTACTGCCTGGAGTTGGAATTGGAGTAACACAGGTAGCCCTGTGGCCACTGCAGCTGATGTCACATACGAAGCCCGCAGCCTCCCAGAACAGCACATCATTGGTTGTTGGGGCTCACCCAAGGACCACAGTGAGTCTGGCCTGCCTGCTACTGAAATTTATTTGGGGCCTGAGGTCACTTGAATCAGTTGTTGGTGAAGCAAGTCAGGACTCAGCTTTGTCCCACCAGGGCAGTGGATTCCCTTCTAGACCAGGTCATGTCTCAATGCTCTGTCTGTGAGCACTGGCCTGGAATCAAAGGCCATGTGCTTCTGCCCTGTGCTGTGTTTTACTGTAGCAGAGCTGGCACTGGGCTCCAAGGCAAAGTCACATGGACCGTTTGTTCTCCCTCCTGCAAGAGGTGAACACATTCTCTGCACTGCACTGCCTGGCATTGAGGGAGGGGCAATGCAGGCACTGCAAGACTGTCTTTTCACCTTCTTTAATGTGTCTTCTCTTGTTTTTAAGCTAAAACCAGGTTCAGTGATCTGTCACCTGATTTCTTTAGCTCTTGTGAAGGTATTCTCTTGCTTGGATTGTTGGATGGTTGCTCAATTTAATATTCTTGCAGAGATGCAATCACTGAGATTCTATCCTCCATCTTGCTCCACTTCTTCTCATTTATTTAGTTCTTCAATTTATTTCAACAGTATTTTGCGGGTTTCAGAGTATGAGTTTTGAACTGGTCTTAATTTCCAAATTTATTACTTGTTTTGTTTCTATTACAAATGGGATTATTTCTTTAATATCATTTTAAGGCAGTTCATTGATAGTATATAGAAATAAAATTAATTTTTAGTATTGCATTTGTATCTGGAAAGCATGCCAAATTTATTATTTTAATACTGTTTCACCGAGTTTCTTAGACTTACATATAAATAGGAGAACATGCCATCTGTAAATATAAATAATTTTATTTTATTTTCAGTCAGGATGTTTTCAATTTTCTATTCTTTACTAGCTACACCTCGCTAGAATCCGCAGTATAATGTTGAGTAGAATTTGCAAGAGTGGACATTCTTGTAACTAATCCTACCTGGAAAGGATTCACCCTTTTGTTGCTGAGTGTTAGTGATAGCTGTGGGTTTTATAGATAATGACCACTAGTTTCAGGAAGTTATCTTCTTGTCCATAATGGGAATGTTTTCATGATGAAAACGTGTAATATTTTGTCAAATGCTTTCTGTCTATTGAGATGCTCATATATTTTTGTCTTTTATTGTATTAACACGGTATTTGCAATCATTGATTTTCCAAATATTAAATCAGTGGTGCATTCCTGGGGTCAATCACATCTGCACATAGTGTCTAATCTATTTTATATATGTTGCTGGATTCAGCTTGCCAGTATTTTGTTGAAGATTTCTGATTTTAGAAAACTAAGATACTGGTTTATATTGATTTGTGATTTAGTGTTGGTGTCAGAGTAATCCTGGCTTGGTAAAATGAATTGGGAAGTGCTCTCTCCCCTTTTATTTTCTGCAAGAGTGAGTGAACAATTGATATTAATTTCTCAGAGTGTTCGATTCATCAGGGAAGCTACCTGAGATGAGATATTTATTGTAAGGTTTTAAAATTACAATCCAATGTTTTAACCTTCCATAGATCTATTTATATTTTTTATTTCTCTTTTACACTATTTTAATTTCTATCTTTCTAGGACTTCATCTGTTGTATCTAGGCTATCTTACTTTTTTGGCATAAGATTTTCATTGCATTGTCTTTTAATCATTTTTTTTTTAATTTTGTAATACTGGCAGTGATGTTATTCTCTTTTATTGCTGAATTTAGTAATTTGAGTCTCTTATCTTTTTTTCTTGCTTAGCCTAAGTAAACATTTGCCATTTGCCAATTTTGTTATCTTTCCAAACATTTAATTTTGGTTTATTGATTTTCTCTGTTTTGTATTCCCTATCTTTTTTTTTTTTTTTTTTTTTTGAGACTGAGACTGGCTCTGTCACCAGGCTGGAGTGCAGTGGCACGATCTCGGC
This sequence comes from Chlorocebus sabaeus, assembly GCF_047675955.1. Taxonomy (NCBI): domain Eukaryota; kingdom Metazoa; phylum Chordata; class Mammalia; order Primates; family Cercopithecidae; genus Chlorocebus; species Chlorocebus sabaeus. The sequence continues at coordinate 38,390,757 of NC_132909.1, forward strand.
TCACTGACACCTCTGACTCCCTGATTCAAACGATTCTCCTACCTCAGTCTCCCTAGTAGCTAGGATTACAGGCGCACGCAACTAGGCCCAGATAATTTTTATATTTTTAGTAGCGACAGGGTTTCACTATGTAGGCAAGGCTGGTCTCAAACTCCTGAACTCAAGTGATCTGCCTGCCTCGGCCTCCCAAAGTGCTAGTATTAACAGGCATGAGCCACACTGCCTAGCCAGTCTAACTCTTATAAAATATTTGTCTTTAGGAACGTCATATTTGGTTAATTAAAATTTAAGATTTTGGAGCATCAAGTATTCTCTTATATGAAAATAAAAGCATAAATTGGGAAATAATTTTTTTTTTTTTTTTTTGCAGGTGGGGAACAAAACAAGCATCCAAGTACATACAGGTTTTGCTCCCCAGATCATTGAGCCAACTTGGCCAAAATAAGTAACCCCTCGTTCCTTGTCTCAAGAAGGTCTTGCCTTGCTTTAAGGTGTTAAAATGAATTCACTGAATATATTTACTTTTAAGTATATCAGTTTACTTCGTGTCCCATTTTCAACCAGTTATAGTACTTGGAATAGTTAATAGAATCGAATTCCATCATGCACAGGTAAATAAGTAAATTCTGTCATTGAATATATCATTATGTATATATATTTATGTATATTTACATATCTATATTTTACTTGTAATTCAATGAAGATAGGGTTTTGTATGTATGCTCTGTGTAAAATATACTGTCTGTATTCTCATGATAGTAAAGATTAGATTGAATAATGGAAGGTATTTGAATTTTACATGTATCTTTCATTTAGTAGCAGAAATAAAATCTTAGCCCTTGATTTCATAAATTCCTCCCTTTAAATTAAGATGGTACTTAGCAGAAACAAAATTTATCTCAATGAGATGATAATTCACTAGTTTACCTCTGATGGGCATCAGCTACTGTTTAATCTATTATGAAATTACATAGCCTCAAAATAAAATAGGATACAATTAGTTAAAGCACATAAATTATCTTATTGATTAATTTAGACATCAGAAGTTTACATTATAAGATCGAGGTATATTTTGGTTTTTGTTTTGTTTTTAGGATACTAGCATATATTACCAAATGTGAACCATAGTAAAAGTTGTTCAGTAACAGCTACCGTTCCATTTTCAAAATACCTGAATTTATGTGTCAGGTTGAAAATCTTTTGGATGAGTGGTTGATGTTTCTGTATGTATCCAAGTGTTTGAATATCATGTAGACAGCCCAAGAAAATATGCACATATGTAAGCTATTGCGTAGAATGGTAAAGAACACGTTCCTAAAGATTAGAGTAAGATCCATTCACATAATGTTTCAAATAGGTCTCTAGTATCTCAAATGCACTATTCACCCACTATTTTCAAACATCATATCAGGGCCAGGCATCGTGGCTCATGCCTGTAGTCTCAGCACTTTGGGAATTGACATGGGTAAATCACTTGAGGCCAGGAGTTCCAGACCAGCCTGGCCAACGTGGAAAAACGCTGTCTTGACTAAAAATACAAAAAAAAAAACAAAACAAAAAACAAAAAAAAAACACCCCAAAAACATAGCTAGGCATGGTGGCATATCCCTGTAATCCCAGTTACTTGGGAGGTTGAGACACCAGAATCATTTGAGCCTGGGAGCCAGGTGTTGCAGTGAGTTGAGATCATGCTACCGACTCTAGCCTGGGCAACAGAGTGAGACTGTCTCAAAAAAACAAAACCAAAAACATTGTATCATGGTATATGATTAATCTGAATTCAAAATATTTTAACATAAGCTAGATGAAAATTATTATACAAAATTTTGCTTGGTAGCTATTTGTTTTGAATATGCCAGCAATTCAAATCTTGCTGAGCATATTTGCACTGTAAATATTGTTTTGATTATTGGTTATATTCAAATTCTCATTTTGAAAGCAACCTGTATAAAATTATTATTAAAATTGTATGTAGCTTGAAATAATATGTTGAATATAATTACCATGTGATACATTAATATTTAATAATTAAAAGCACCTTACAATGCTTGTACCTAATCTTAATATTACTTAACTTTAGAAATATAGAATAAATGATAATACGGGAGACAAAAGACTGTGAAGAGTGACATATTGTATATCTCTCTTGTTTTTATTAAACTTTCTTTTCCCCACTGCACTTATAACTAAATTTGTCATGGATCATTATTTTAGTAATTCCTTTTTTTTTTTTTTTTTTTTGAGGCAGAGTCTTGCTCTGATGCCCAGGCTGGAGTGCAGTGGCACCATCTTGGCTCGCTGCAAGCTCTACCTCCCTGGTTCATGCCATTCTCCTGCCTCAGTCTCCCAAGTAGCTGGGACTCAGGCGCCCGCCACCACACTCAGCTAATTTTTTGTATTTTCAGTAGAGACGGGGTTGCACCGTGTTAGCCAGGATGGTCTCCATCTCCTGACCTCGTGATCCCCCTGTCTCGGCCTCCCAAAATGCTGGGATTATAGGCATGAGCCACCATACCTGGCCCCTTATTTTAGTAATTCTTATTGTAATCTTACTGTACGTACATTTTCTACCATTTTAGCAAGTTAAATAAAATACGTGATCAAAGGCAAAAATATATGCAAGAAAAATAAAGAAAATATAAGTTATAAAAAGCTACACTTACTGAATCCCTTGATTATAGTTTATAGCTGAAGTATACAAATTATTTTAAAAGTCTTCTCCCTTTGTAAGTAATTACACATGTAAAATATCTCCCTCATTCAGTAGATTTCATGTATCTTTCAGAAATGTTATTAAATATAAAACGTTCTGCTGAGGCAGGAGAATGGCGTGAACCCGGGAGGCGGAGCTTGCAGTGAGCTGAGATCCGGCCACTGCACTCCAGCCCGGGCGATAGGGCGAGGAAAAAAAAAAAAAAAAAACAACTTCTGAATTCTAAATTGCATTTGAAATTATTCATTATTGGTTATATTATATAAGCAAGTATATTTAATGACTACATACTGTAAACTTTCTTTGCCATGTGGCACAAATTGTTGATGTACCTTTTCTTTCTCTGTGTATCTGTCTTCTATGTCCTAGTCTATTTCAGTTTTCTTACAAGTGGTGGTTATTTTCATTGAACTACCAAAAAGTTATAAGGCAACCACACTCAAAAACGTGTTAGTAACATGTAATATAAAGCTTTTCTTTATTTCTAAATGTATATTCCAAATTGTTAAATAATTTTATTATGTAGACTTGATGTCTGAAAATATCTTAAAATAGAGAAGTTCACAATATTAAATGCTGCATCTTTCTTCATATAATGACAAAAGACTTTGGTTCTTTTCTCGTGGATAAGTTTTGCTTTAAGATTAATAAGGACAGAAGTTTACATAAGTGGAGAGCATGTATGTATAGCTCCTCTGTGGAAAACTTATTTTGTTATTAGAGTTGTTGGGAACATCTTCTGAGAATATTTAGGCGACATATCATGTTGCAAATGTATTTTCATCATGGCTATAACCGGCAGGGCAAGCAGATATGTTTGTAGCTATCTCATGGTAAGCACATCTCCAGGAATAAAGAAGGGCCTGAAGAAGAGGGAGGCAGGTGGCACAGTAATCACATCATGAACACAGATGCAGTGGCTCCTGGGAAAGAGTCATTATGACACGTGTATTATTTGTTTGTGTCTCATACGTAATCCAATTTCAAGGAAATATCAAAGTGTCAGGGAGAGGAGAGGATATGAATCACTAGCATAAAATCTAAAGAAGTGTAGGCATCTGGAAGTTGCCTGATGTCTTCTGAGGTCGTTCACCCAGCTTAACAGTACAGGTTGCTAATGCAGATAATTAAATTCAGAGCTGCAGATGTAGCAAAAATAAGATGTGGAAATAGGCTCCTTCTGAATTATTACTCAGGTCTCCTTTTCTTCCAGATGCCGTCCTCATCAGTATACTCAAGGCATCTGATGGCATTGATGAGCAACTGAAAAATCATTTAACTAGTTACCAGGTTCCTCATCCTTAGTTAAACATATAGAGTCACAAAATCATGTATCAAAACAAGCTCTTTTTAAATAGGGTATGGCCTTCTATCCACTGTCTCTCCTCTTACCCTTTCCAGAGTAGCAAGGTGTCCTTATAGCATACATTTAGCATATTAGACATGTTCCATTACAAAGTAAAATGGAGACAGAATAAGCCAGTACTGAATTCTTTAGGGAATCTAGCAAAATCTCTTTAAAAACTTTTCTAGAAAATGGATTTATTTTAGTGTATTTATTTGCTTTTGCATTTGCCTCATTTTTCTGCATGCCTAGCATTAAAATTACATTATTGCGTATTGTATTTGCCTGTGATGTTTAGTGCTTTCTTCCCTAATGAACCAACATAACCATCATTCTGCTATGATTTTATGTTATGAAATATGTCTATGTCCAGCTATTCTCGGGCTTCATTTTTGCCTCTAAATCCTCCAGGTCCTGTTGTTTTGGGCAATATAATGGATATAACTTCTTTCTATGCCTTGAAGTTTTCAGTAAGGGAATAAACTGGTTACCAAAAACACCTCTTTGTTAAAATTGGAATCAAACTTTTTAAAGAAGAGATGTACTTGGCTTTCTTGCCTAAATATTCAAAAGTTAATAGGATTTTTTTATAGTATAATATGGTTTAAAAATTTAAACACAATTGTATTTAGTTTTATTGAATACTTGTGTGGTATAATACATTTATTTTTGTAATTTTTTTAAATTTAAGTATAAATTCTTGTGAATTTTATATGATATTTTTACTATATTACTTTGGGTTCTTTGCTTTAAAGTCATAACCAGTTACCCTATTATACAATTTTTGTGCTGTGCATTTAATATTTTCATTGATTCATTTCTTCTATTTTCAGCTAGTATATATTGCATTATATTTAAAACCACCACAACAGGTAGGAAATGGGGAGTTGTTACTCAATGGCTATAGAGTTGCAGTTTTGTGAGATGGAAAATTTCTGCAGATTTGTTGCACAGCAATGTGAATATAGTTAGCACTTAGGCTATCTATACTTAAAATGATTAACAAGGTAAATTGTATATATTTTTGCTTTAACTTAAAAAATACTACAAGTTTGAATTATAAGTAATTACTTATTAGTTTGTATATTAAGTGTGTTCACATCAATAAGAAAAGCCTAATATACCAATAAGAAAGAATTAATTGGGCTGGGCATGGTGGCTCATGCCTGTAATCCCAGCTCCTTGGGAGGTCAAGGCAAGTGGATCATCTGAGGTCAAAAGTTCAAGACCAGCCTGGGCAACACGGTGAAACCCAGTCTCTACTAAAAATACTAAAATTAACTGGGTGCAGTGGCACGTGTCTGTAATCACAGCTACTCAGGAGGCTGAGGCAGGAGAATCACTTGAACCCAGGAGGCAGAGGTTGCAGTGAGCCGAGATGGTGCCATTGCACCCCAGCCTGGGCAACAGAGCGAGACTGCATTTCAAAAAATAAATAAATGCATAATCTGTCCATTACAATGTTTTAGAGATGTGGGAAAAAGTTGCATGACTAGAGACTTGAATAGGTATGTTTTTTGTAAGCTCTGTGGTCATACTAATTATGTTGTAAGTAGTTATTCAAAGAATTAAAAAATGCTAATTTTACATTCATGTTATAGAAAGTATGAGTAGCAGAAAGCTATTTAATCTCAAAGATAAAAGAAAATTCTTATGTAACATAATAAATCATGGAACCAAGAAATTAGAACATTATTCTTGTGTTTGTCCAAATGTTATTTGAGAATCTGTAATGCACATAATTTAAGAATTAGCTGACCAGATGTGGTGGCTCACACCTGTAATGCCAACACTTTGGGAGGCCAAGGTGGGTGGATCACCAGGTCAGGAGATCAAGACCATCGTGGTTAACACAGTGAAACTCTGTCTCTACTAAAAATACAAAAACTTAGCCGGGCGTGGTGGCAGGTGCCTGTAGTCCCAGCTACTCAGGAGGCTGAGGCAGGAGAATGGCGTGAACCTGGGAGGCAGAGCTTGCAGTGAGCCAAGATCGCACCACTACACTCCAGCCTGGGCGGAAGAGCAAGACTCCCTCTCAACAACAACAACAACAAGAATTAGCTTTAAGGTTGGGCTTAATGGCTCATGCCTGTAATCCCAGCACTTTGGGAGACAGGTGGTGGATCAACTGAGGTCGGGAGCTCGAGACCAGCCTGGTCAACATGGCAAATGCTGTCTCTACTAAAAATACAAAAATTAGTTGGGCATAATGGCACGTGTCTGTAATCTCAGCTACCTGGGAGGCTGAGGCAGGAGAATCGCTTGAACCCAGGAGGCAGAGGTTGCAGTGAGCTGAGATCGCACCATTGCACTCCAGCCTCAGCGACGAGCAGAATTCATCTCAAAAAAAGAAAAAAGAAAGAAAAAAATTAGCTTTAATAGAAACATGTTTCTGTATATTAAATCGTACACCTGATAAACTTAGACCAGCATCACTTTTATTAGGAAGAATAAATTAGAGAATAAATACAAGCGTTCTGGATTATGTATCCCCTTTTCAAATCTGCTGAAATTTTGCATTTTTTCATGAAAAAATGCACTGTGTGGGTGTATTTTATGTCAGTTATACTTTAAAACTGTTAAAGTAATTATTATGACTGAAATTATTATGCAATTTACTTTTGACTTCTGTAAGAATAATGTAGTTTTTGGTGATAAATCTTTACTAAGCATAAATTTGTTGAGATGTAGCCAGTTTAAGTAAAATCATTAAACACATTTCTCAACTATACAAAATAATATTTACCATATTGTTATGTGAGTTTAACTTGATTTATAAATATTAAGGTAGGCCGGGTGTGGTGGCTCATGCCTGTAATACCAACATTTTGGGAGGCTGAGATGGGCAGATCAGTTGAGGTCAGGAGTTGGAGACCAGCCTGGCCAACATAGTGAAACCCCATCTCTACTAAAAATACAAAAATTAGCTGTGCGTGTTGGCAGGTGCCTGTAATCTCAGCTACTCAGGAGGCTGAAGTACAAGAATCACTTGAACCTGGAAGGTGGAGGTTGTAGTGAGCCGAGATTGTGCCACTGCACTCCAGCCTGGGTGTTAGAGCAAGACTCAGTCTCAGAAAATAAATAAAGCTAAATAAATATGTAAATATTAAAGTAAATTAATTTAGTTTTTCTACTCTAATGAAATAATGTTTAGCAACAAATCTTGAATAGCTTAAGTTCAATCTGATATCACACAAGAAGGTCTTCCAAATGCATATGCAAAGAAAAAATGAAAATATTAATGTGATTGGAAAGAAAACTAATTTGTGGCCGAAAAGTTTATAAATTAAACAACAAAAGGTAACATAAAGAGGAGAAAAAGTTAACAATAGGGAAAAAAATGGCTTGTAAATGAACCATACCTGATAAACCAGATAAATCTTACCCACTGGCTGCAAATCAGTTACAGAACTCTTAAAAATGGAAGTGACCAAAACATATAAAAAGACCAAAAATTATAAATTTCTGCAAAACTCATAAGAATATGCTTAACCTCATTATTATAAAGATGGTAAGTGTCTTCCTTTTGCCTCCACATTTGATGGATTTTGAAAAGACACACATATTGAGAAAAATGGGTAGAGGATAACCTTTTACACACTTCTAGTGGATGTGAGGACACACAACATTTCTAGAAAAAATTTTAAAACACAGCTTATTATTTTATATTAAAGTTTGTCTGTAAAGAGACATATACTTCTGTAGATCAGACAACTAAAGATACCCAAAATATTGTGGTTCAGACAAAATAGAAATATACGCACATACTAGCCTGGAGATATGCAAAAGTTACACAGGCATTAAGTTCCAATTTATGCAATCATTAAGTGAACAGTATTTGTGGAGTTCTAATGAGGGAAAAGAAGTCAGGCTGGTGGGAGCAAGGGAAAGCAAAAAGAGAAAGCAAATAAGCCACAAGTCTGCTTTCTTCATGGTCCAGGACACATAGGCCTCCTGCACAAATAGCTCACAGTCTTCCTGTGCCTGACTATCACTAGATACCTGCAAGTTAGCTCACTGTAACCTTGGTATAACCACTGCTACACAAAGCTCTCTTCAACGCACAGCATGAACACCATCCTACAAAATCTCTTGGAAGCCTTTGTTTCTTTGCAGTGAGCTTCTGGTGACTTGCCCATTGTCTCCCTGGCAACGTATTTTTCTACTTTCTCTAATAAATCTGTCTTTCTTTACCTACAATTCCCTTGGCAAATTTTTTTTTACCTCCCACACCAGCAGCCATCATTCTCCCATGACAAGATTCCTTTCATTTTATTTCTCTGCCATCATTTCCAAGAGTATTGTCATTTGTATGAACAAACCTAGTTTGTCACCATGCCTTTGCAACAGAAAGAGGAAGGGGATAGAAGATCAAGTGCATATTTTAAGCCCAAGATACAGTAAAGTCAATGATCATTTCCACTTCCATCCCATTGTTACAAACTGTGCCACATAACCATAGCTACTGGTAGTTAACACTGGCCAGTGAGTCCTCCAACTGGCTAATTAGAATAACTTTTATTATTAGCTCGATTAGTGGTAGTTTATTCACTTTCTTTTTTTTTTTATTTCAGTAGGTTTTTGGGGAGCAGGTGGTGTTTGATTCCATGAATAAGTTATTTAGCAGTGATTTCTGAGGTTTTGCTGCACCTATTACCCAATCAGTATACACTGTACCCAGTGGTGTAGTCTTTTATTCCTTACTCCCCTCCTCCCCACTTTCCCTGAGTCCCCAAGTCCATTATATTATTCTTATGCCTTATGCTTTCCATCCTTATGGTTTAGCTCTCATTTATGAGTGAGAGCATATGATGTTTGGTTTTCCATTCCTGAATTGTGTGTGTGTGTGTATGTTTGTGTGTGTGTCTGTATCTATATATGCACCACATTCTCTTTATCCATTCATTGATTGATGGGCATTTGGGCTGGTTCCATATTTTTGCAATTGTAAATTGTGCTGCTGTACACTTGAGTGTGTGAGTATATTTTTTGTAAAATGACTTATTTTCCCCTGGGTAGATACCTAGCAGTGGGATTGCTGGATTAAATGGTAGATCTACTTTTAGTTCTTTAAGGAAGCTCCACATTATTTTCCATAGTGATTATAATAGTTTACATTCCCACCAGCAGTGTAAAAGTGTTCCCTTTTCATAGCATGCATACCAACATCTATTATTTTTTTTAAATTATGTCTATTGTTGCAGGAGTAAGGTGGTATCACATTGTGGTTTTGATTTGCATTTCCCTGATGATTAGTGATGTAGAGCATATTTCCATATGTTTGTTGGCCATTTGTATATCTTTTTAGAATTGCCTATTCATGTCCTCTGCCCACTTTTTGATGAGAGTGTTTGTTTTCATCTGGTTGATTTGTTTGAGTTCTTTGTAGATTCTGGATATTAGTCCTTTGGTGGATGTATAAATGAGTTCCGCAAAGTTTTAGTGTACAAAATTAATGTACACAAACCAGTAGCTCTGCTGTACACCAACAGAGACCAAGCTGAGAATCAAGTCAAGAACTCAACCCGTTTTACAATAGCTGCCAAAATAAAATAAAATACTTGGGAATATACCTAACTGTGGAGGTAAAATATCCCTGTAAGAAAAACTGCAAAGCACTGCGGAAGAAAATTATGGATGACACAAACAAACGGAAACACATCCCATGCTCATGGATGGGTAGAATCAACATGGTGAAAAGAACCATACTTCCAAAAACAATCTACAAACTCAGTGCAGTTCTCATTCAAATACCACCATCATTCATCACAGCACAGGACCATTGCAGTCTTTCATCCCTGAGGCTAATCTGCCACCAAATATACTCCAGTGGCCCAACATCCCCAACCCAAACCGTAAGCAGCTGTGGGACATCCTTCTCCCAGGGGAGCAATGCAGAGGTAGCACCTCACCACCTACTCCTCCCTCTACTTCTTGAGCTGGAGCTTAAGCAGTACCCTGCTATCTGGGAAAACAGTACCTTAGCCACTCAGTCGTGCCTTCTCAGTGACTGAATTGAAGTAGCACACTGCACTCCAGAGAAATAGTGCTTAGGCCAACTGGAACAATCACGTGCCCAGCCTTGAGCTGAAATGGCATATTGTGCCCTGAGAAATGGGTGTCCTAGCTGAGTGAAGCAAATGCTATCCCAGGGCTGAGCTGACATAGTACTCTGTGTCCCAGGGAAACAGAACAGTGACTGAGCTAAGACACCCCATCCTACAGGCCAAACACTGCTTTCCTGGAGCTAGATTCCCACCCTAAAGTCTGTGCTGCTGAGACATCCCTCTCCCTGGGGAGTAGTCATTGCTGTACTGTTTCCTACCACCCAACCAGGTCCCAAATGACAGCATCATTCTGAGGTGCTTGCTACCACTGTTATATCTAGAGTAACACAGTCTGAGACACTACTGAGCTCCACCATCCCAGGGCCTAGATTCACTACATGGTGCCTTATCTCCTGAAAGCAAAGTTGCCACTGAGCCCTATTAGCTCAGGTTCCTGAATTGAAGCCATACCCTGTTTCCTGGGTCCAAACCTCCAGAGCACCCCTTCATCTCTGGAGTTGGATCAGTGCTATGTCCAGCCCCCAGGAATAAAATAACAGTGACAACCTGGCACTCTGGGTCTGAATTGCTAAAAAGTGCTTCAGAGTTACAGATCCTGGCTCTATAGGCAACCCACAGCCATCCATGCCACACAGAGGAAACCTGCATGACCAGACGCATGTGCCACAATGGGTTCACAAGACCTTGAGCCTAGGACTATGTTCCCACATTCACTCTGGTGAGTATCTGCACCTGGAACCCAGCACCATCACTTTTTTACAATAGCTACCAAAAAAAAAAAAAAAAGGAATATACTTAGGAATGTGAAGTATATTTAGGAATATGAAGGCTGTGTCAGACCTGACACCAAATGGGAAGCCTCAGCTAAGTCTTTCCATTATGGGAGGTAATGAGAATAGGAGGATCCTAAGAATTCTTGATGCATAAGACATTAACCTATTAGCCATCACCACTGCCTCAAACTTCAGCAGTCTTTGCCACTGAGGTGCTCACAGTTATTACTGACATTGAACATAGCTGAGTAAGCTGCATGGAGACCACCACTGCACCTACCCAGAAATAGTCACCACACTATTCCCAAGTGGCACACTAAAGCCCAAATGCTGGTTAAAGTCTTTCTTTATGAAAGTTCCTCCTGAAAGTTTAAACGAAGTGATTGTTTCACTAGAGGAACATATATCAACACAGGAATACAAAAAAAATCATTATTTTTTAAAAGCAAGAAAATACAACACCACCAAAGGAAAATAATAACTCTTTAGTAACACATAGTAACACACCAATGAAAAGGAGATCAATAAATCACTGTAAAATGAATTCAAAAATAATTTCTTAAGGAAACATAATGAATGACAAAGAAAACAAATAGACAATACAACGAAATATTCAGCTAAGAGGTAGAAATACTAAAAAAGAATCAAACAGAAATCCTGCAACTGAATAGTTAAATGAATTAAGTTAAAAATACAATAGAGAGTTTCACCAGCAGACTTGATAAAGTAGAAGAAACAATCTCTGGCCAGCACAATGGCTCATGCCTGTAATCCCAGCACTTTGGGAGGCCGAGGCAGGCGGATTGCCTGAAGTCAGGAGTTCGAGACCAGTCTGGCCAACATGGTGAAACCCGGTTTCTACTAAAAATACAAAAAAAAAAAAAAAAAAAAAAAAAAAAAAAAAAAAAAAAAAAAAAACTGGGCATGGTGGCATGCACCTGTAATCCCAGCTACTCGGGAAGCTGAGGCAGGGGACTTGCTTGAACCAGGGAGGTGGAGGTTCCAGTGAGCCAAGATCGTGCCACTGCACTCCAGCCTGGGTGACAGAGTAAGACTTTGTCTCAAAAAAAAAAAATCTCTGACTTGAAGATAGGTCATTTTAATACCCAGTTAGAAAAAAAAAATAGAAATAAGAATGACAAAGAAAATAGAAATAAGAATGACAAAAAAATGAAGAAAGCCTACAAGACTTTTAGAATAGTGTTAAGTGAACAGATGTTCGTATTATGGGAGCTCCAGAAAGAAAAGAGAAAAAAAGTCATGGGAAGCATATTTACTAAAAGAATAGCCCAAAACTCCCCCAATCCAACAAGAGACATGAATGTCCAGATCCAGGAAGCCCAAAGTCCCCATATAGATTTAACCCAAATGGAGGATGCCCTTACAGGGGCCTGCTGCACGTTATAGTCAAATTGTCAAAAGTCAGTTACAAAGAGATAAGTCTAGAAATAGTCAAAGTGTCATCACATATAGGAGAATCACTATTAGACTAACAGCAGATTTTTCCACAGAAACTTTGCAGGCAAGGAGAGAATGGGATGATATACTCAGGGTACTGATAGGAAAAAAACAAAAAGATCCAGCCAAAATTACTATAGCTAGCAAAGCTATCCTCAGAAATGAGAGAAAAACTGAGAAATTACAAGGAAAGCAAAAACTATGGGAATTTATCACCATGACTCAACTGGCCTTACAATAAATTCTCAAATGATTTTTACATCTGGTAACAACAGGATGACAATCACTAACATAAAATCATGCAAAGTATGAAACTGAATGGTACAAAGGAGAAAGAGAAAATAATTAAACCTTAGCATTACAGAAAACCACCAAACCACATTTATAAAAAAAAGTAAGAGATGAAAAAAGAAAGGATATGCAAAACAATCATACAACAATTGGCTGGGTGTGGTTGCTCACACCTGTAATCCCAACAGTTTGGGAGGCTGAGGTGGGTGGATCACCTTAGGCCAGGAGTTCGAGACCAGCCTGACCAATATGGTGGTACGCTGTCTCTACTAATAAAGTACAAAAATTAGCTGGGTGTGGTGGCAGGCACCTGTATTCCCAGCTACTCAGGAGGGTGAGACAAGAGAATTGCTCAAACCTGGGAGTAGGAGGTTGCAGTGAGCCCAGATCATGCTGCTGCATCCCAGCCTAGTGACAAAGCAAGACTCCAGCTCAAAAATAAAAATTAAAAAAAAAATGACTGCAGTAAATCCTCACCAATGAATTATTACCTTTAATGTAAATGGATTAAATTCTCCACGTAAAGGAGGTAGAATAGATAAGTAGATTTAAAAACATGACCCAATTCATGTTCTGCTTTCAAGAAACTCACCTTACCTGCAAAGAGACATGCAGACTGAAAATAAAGGTATGGTAAAAGATATCCATGCAAACGAAAACCAAAAGTGAGTAGGAATAGCTATAGCTATATCAGATAAAATTAACTTTGAGTCAAAAAATTGCGAAAAAGAATGTCATTAAAAATGACAAAGAGACCAATTTGGGAGAAGATGTAACAATGACAAATATATACACACTACAAGGCTACAGTAACCAAAACAGCATGGCACTGGTACAAAAGCAGACACATAGACCAATGGAACACAATAGAGAACTCAGAAAGAAGAGAGTACATCTACAACTGTCTGATGTTTGACAAATGTGACAAAAACAGGCAATGGGAAAAGATTCCCTATTTAATACATGGCACTGAGAAAAGTGGTGATTCATATGCAGAACATTGAAAGTGGACCCCTTCCTTTACACCCTATACAAAAATTAACTCAAGATGGATTAAAGACTTAAATGCAAAAATCCAAAACTATAAAAACCCTAGTAGAAAATCTAGGCAGTACCATTCAGGACATAGGCACAGGCAAAGGTGTCATGATGAAAACATCAAAAGCAATTGCAATGAAAGCAAAAATTGACAAATGGGATCTAATAAACTAAAGAGCTTCTGCACAGGAAAAGAAACTAGCATCAGTGAACAGGCAACCTACAGAATGGGAGAAACTATTTGCAATCTGTCCATCTGACAAAGGTCTAATATCCAGAATCTATAAGGAACTTAAATTTTCAAGAAAAAACAACCCCATTATTTATTATAATAGTGGGCAAAAGACATGAACCGACACTTATCAAAAGAAAACATTTATGTGGCCAACAAACATATGAAAAAAGCTCAACCTCAGTGATAGAGAAATGCAAATGAAAACCACAGTGAGATACCATCTCACGCCAATTAGAATGGCAATTATTAAAAAGCCAAGGAACAACAGATGCTGGCAAGGCTGTGGAAAAATAGAAACGCTTTTACACCATTGGCTGGAATGTAGATTCGTTCAGCCATTGTGGAAAACAGTGCGGTGATTCCTCAAAGACCTAGAACCAGAAATACCATTTAACCCAATAATCCCATTACTGGGCATATATCAAAAGGTATAGAAATCATCCTGTTATAAAGATACATGCATGCATATATTAATTGTGGCACTGTTTCCTAGAAAATATAAATCATAGTTCAAAGAGAACATCAGATAAGGTCACCCTGTTTTATGTCCCATCAACCCTGTTTCAACTACTCTTAATGAAACAGCAGATCAATAGCTTGAACAGGGTTTAAAAATAAAATGTAAGTATTTTTCTCTTCCTCTTCCTTCCCTGCCTCCTCCTCCTCCTCTCTTTCAAAACTGCCTGTATATGTGTGAATGTAATTCTAATAAAGAAAATAAAATGGGCTTCCATGTTTAACATACATATTAAGAGAGATGCACCCCCCCCCCAAATCTGCCTTTATAATCTTTTTTGTATTTATAGACATGACTTAAAAAAGAGTCCCTTGGCATACGTATGCTTCTTTTTAAATTTGTTGTTCTGCCACTCCCTGGATGCTACAAGATACTTTATAACAGTTCTCAATCCCTCCCTCCTAACCCTTATAGCATGGTTGTCATTCATCTCATTTATTCCTATGGTATAATCATCTAGTACATTGTTGCTATTATTTTGAACAAATGTTTATTAAGTCAACTAAGAATAAGAAAAATCACATTTTGTTACTTCTCAATTTATTTGAGAAAATTGCTATTTTTTAATGTCTGAAGAATAATTTTGTTTAGCGCAGAATTCAAGATGGGTGGTATTTTTCTTTCAATACTTCAAATACTTCACTTTCTATTCTTGTTTGCATGGTTTCTGATGATCATATCAGTGTTAATCATTCTCATTGTTCCTTTATAGAGAAGGTGCATTTTCTCTTTTTACAAAATTTTTCTTCCTTTTTGACTTTCTTCAGTTTACCAGGTGACTTCAATTCTTTAATGAAACTGAAAAAAAATCATTGATTTTCATTTTGTTTAGATACTTCCTCATTAGGATGGAAACAATGACTTTCAAGCAGTTCATGAATCAGATAAAAGCCTCTTTGTCTACATTGCTAAGTTTATTTTTTAAAAAACTATTCGTTAAAAATTAGTGAATGTTAACATGGAGCAACAATGGTCTAGTAAATAACATTTGATTTACCATTATATCATTAAGACGTTCCTGTAAGCATAGTAATTTGACATACCCTAAACATTTACATATTATTTTTTAATGTTCAGGTCTCTTCTATATCAAGAAGTAATAGTAATTTAAAAATTACATTTTTGCTTTATGCAAATCTACTGTCACATAAACCTTATACATTACTTGCTGTGGCTTTAGAGAATAATTTGACAAATGCTCTGATTCTCGCCCTGGCCGTACCTCTCAGTCTCGCTGAGCTGCTCAATGGCCGTAAACCAGGCTCCATGGTGCTGCTTGGGCTGGAGTTGTAATTATTTGCAGCCAGCTGGGGCAACTGGACCTCCTTGGTTACTTTGAATTCCTGAGGCCAGAGAAGACAGGGTGGTGAGAGGGCCTGAGCAGGGATGCTGGAGGGGCCATAGGGGGGCATTGGATGGAGTAGGGGACAGTGTCTGGGTTTGTGTTCATACGGGACCCCTTCTTCTCTCCACTCTTATCTAGGACCCGTATGTTCTTAGAGCTGCTCCAAAGTCCCTCCTTCAGGAAGGCATCCTTGATTACATGTCATTATACATTCTTCCAAACTGGTAGAAAATATAACACCAACCATGAACCCTGATATGTACTATGGACAGTGGGTAATGATGTGTCAATCCAGGGTCA
The DNA here is from genome assembly GCF_047675955.1 of Chlorocebus sabaeus. Lineage (NCBI taxonomy): Eukaryota > Metazoa > Chordata > Mammalia > Primates > Cercopithecidae > Chlorocebus > Chlorocebus sabaeus. The sequence continues at coordinate 38,406,840 of NC_132909.1, forward strand.
TCAATTGTAGCAGTGTCCCTGTCTGGTGGGGGATGTTGATAGCTGGGAGGCTGGGTGGGTGGGGACTGGGGGTATGAGAGAACTCTCTCTACTCTCCCCTCAATTCTTCTCTATTTCCCTGTGAACCTAAAACAACTCTTAAAAAAGTATATTTTAATAATTCTATGACTATCACATGGCCGGTCTTGTTCAAGAGCCGTATGCAGCTGGGCCCCTTCAGAGTTAAACTCCTGTTTGTCAGGAGAGACTCCTCGCCCTGGGTTTACGATCTGCAGTGCATCCTAGCTCAAGTTTGGTCTTATTATTTCATCTCTACACTTAAAAAAATAAATAACCACTGGGTGTTGTAATCCATTTCTAAGACATTAATGATTAAACCCAGGATTTTATCTCCATTCAGAATTATATATTGAATTGCCTTGGTGATTTCCTGACTTGGTTGTTTCATAAACATTACATATTAAAAACAATCCAACCCCCAAAGTTTGGTCTTCCTCTCCCTCCACTTGCTTGTGACCCAGATTTACTGTCTCTTAATAAATTGCAACATTGGTTTTGTTGTTGTTATTGCTTTGAGACAGGGTCACACTCTGTTGAGGAGGCTGGAATGCAGGGGTGCAGACATGGCTCACTGTAGCTGCCAACTTGTGGACTCAAACAATCCTCCTGCCTTGGCCTCCCACAGTGCTGGGATTATACGTATAAGTCACCAGTGACAACCCTACTGTACCCTGGGAGCCCCGGGAGTAGCAACAACGATAGGAAACTGTGTCCCCAAAAGGGCTTAACATGGGAGAGGTGGTCGGGGTGGGTAGACACCTGGAGACAGAGGCACCTGAGGGGCAGGAAGGCAGAGGGGGGCACTTCAGCACCCAGGGGTGGTCTCTCCCGCACCTGGGCTTCACTCCTCATCACCCTTGGGGACCAGGTATCCTGGCGGGACCCAGCAGATGAGACAGGAAGGGGAAGAACATGAGGCCCTGGGCAGCCAGGCTCCACTCTTCCCCCTTCTGTGCTACACACACACATACGCACACTGCACACATGCACACACACACTGTGGACACACTGCACACACACACGGCATACACACACACAGCTCCAGAGGTCCCGTTGTGAAAATGCAAAGGGGTCTGTGCATTTGGGGAAGAGCCACTGACCCACACCCCACCCCACCTGGTGGCCCAGGTTAGCCTCTGGCCCAGCAGAAAAGCCAGCAAGTCCCACCTCCAGTGTCCATTCTGATTGGTCAGTAAACGTGAGCACCCCTGGTGAGAACATGTACACCAAACCCCAGGAACAACATACCGGTGACACCACACACTCATACACCCATGTGCTCATGCACACCCCCCATGCGCACCCCAGGAGCAGCACAGACACCAAACTCTCCCTGCCCACCCCACCTGCCATTGCCCATTTTCTACCACAGGGCCCAGGGACTGCCTCCCAACATTCCAGTGCCCACCTCACTCACCTGCTTGCCAAGTGATCCAGGATGTCCGTTCTCCCCAGAGGGACCCAGGGGATGCTTAGAAAGAGAGGATTTCGGTTGGGAACATGTTTAGCCTCCAGCCAAGGGGGACCCCTCAGGAGTGGGGCACAGAAGAGATGTAAAGGGCTGAAGGCTGGGGCTCAGTGGGAGTGAGGGGGTCACTGGTCACTCACAGGGTGTCCTGGTTCGCCATCCTTGCCATGGTCACCCTTAGTACTGTCCTGGCCCTGCAGGGGTGAAGCAAGGCCACAGGTAGCCCAAACCTGGCTGGCATCACCCTAAAACTGCCAACCCTCCTATCCCCCTGCCTGTGGTGCCACATCCCCAGCTTCCCAGCACCCAAGCCCGTCAGCCATGCGGAGGCCTCCCATAGAAGCTCCACCCTCTTTAACCCTCTCTTCTCTAAGAGTCACCAGAGTCACCTTCTCCAGGGGGGCCGGGGTCTCCAGGAAAACTGATGGGACCTTGATCCAGAGTGAGAACAAGGGCCCCGCAGCCAAGTAGCACAGACTCCTGCAGGCACAGGCTACCTTCTCCTTCTCTAGGAGCAGTACCCACTGCCTCCCTAGGAAGAGGGTGTCTGTGCCCTCTCCCCACCTCCTGCACTCACTGCATGCTGTGCAATGCTTTAGGGGATTAGCCACAGGGCCTCTCACTTTCTCTCTGGATCCTTGACCCCATGCATGCATCCTCCTAGGAGACCCCATTCCCAGAGCCTCCCTCCCAGGCATCCCCCACCCTAGGGCTCCCCACACTCTAAGATCCTCACTCATAGAAATCCATATTCCCAGGGCTGTCATTCACAGGGCCTGAGAGGACACAGCCTCTATCCCCCTCAAAACACACGGTTCCCTCTGGGGCCATCATCTGGCCGGAGGGGTCATTTAGGCCCTGATGGTCCTGGCTGTCCCAACTCTGCTTTCTCCCCAGTCTCCCCAAGTGAATGCTGCAGAATAAGTGGAGGGCACAGATCGTCTGGGGGTCTTGAAGATCAAGGATGCAGCCACTGCTTCCAGAACACCTTCAATCACCCGCTACTGCCCTCAGGGACAATGGAACACACATAGAAAGTCTAGCCTATAAGGGGACTCACCTGGTCCCCTTCCCTTCAAGGAAAGGGTGGAAGGGCTCACTCAGAGAGGATGGCCAGAAGCAGAGACTCCTGGCTATGGAGGACCTCCTGCTGAAAGACGTCACAGGAAAAGTGGGGCAGGAAGCAGCTGAAGGGGGTACAGGGGATTGGGAAGTAGAGCCAGCTGTCACCCACCTTGACATCTGACTCACCGTGGATACCTGGAGATCCTGACTCTCCTGACTCCTCCTGCAATGGGATTAAGGTAAAAAACCTCTCCCCCACCTCAAAAAATCCTGGTATTCCCTACATCTCATTCTCTTTCCTCTCCCCAACCACAATTGGCAGAAATCCAATTTTCATCCCTCACCGGAAATACTTGTCCATTCACCCCCTTCCTGGTGACGGTCTCTCCAGGGGGATACAGGTTTCAATGCCTCCCGGGGCACGTTGTGGGCCCCGGAGGAGGAGCAGAAATAGAGGTCACTGCTTGGGGAGTTGGTTCCGTCTCTGGGGCACAAGCCCTGGTGTGTGCTCCAAGGTCATCACAGTGAGACAGTGGAGGCCTTCTAGGGGAAGGGGCTTCTCTTGGCTCCTGAAATAGACTAGAGTTTATGGCCTGGGGAAAGGGAGGCACAGGACCAGACACGTTCATCGGGAAGATCCTAGGGACAAAGGTGGGCTGAGTTAGTAGAATGGGGGCAGGGACTGGGGCTCCCTGCTGTAGTGAGAAGGGAGCTGGCTCACCCAGGCTCCCTGTGTGCATGGAGAGAGAGGATGCTACATGCTACATGCACCCTCTCTCTAGGGTTGCCATGGAGGGCATCACCCCCAATGTTCCCTATGGGGAAAACAGAATGGGAGGAGTTACTCCCCAGCTGTCCCCAAGGTCGGGGGTTGAGGGAGAGCTGGGGCTCAGTGGGCAGGGGCAGAAGGAAACCTGCAGAGACCACTCACCTTAGCTCCAGACTTCCCAGTGGCACCTCGGGGACCCTGCTGATGCCATGAACCCTAGAGAGGAGAGTGTTGTTGTCAGAAAATCCCAAACCCCTTTGGACCTTGAGTCCCCCATTATCTCTCCCTTGCACTTACCGTGAGGTCCCGTTCTCCCAGAGGCCCCGACTTCCTCCACAGGCCCTGGTGGGAATGGAGTAGACATTCCCCGAGACGTGACTCCCCACAGAGCTCCCTCACACCCCTCCGGTCTTTCCCTCCACATCCTCTCCCTGCCCTCAGCTTCCCCAGGTTCTCTTCCCTGACTCCAGGAAAGCCAGGAAATCCCAGGAGACCCTGGTGAGGATGGAGAAGCAGGGAAATTGAGGAGTTATGAGAGGTTGGCTTGAGAAGAGTCAGAGGGGGCCAGCAGAGGCCACGAGGCAGCGGCTTGGAGACCTGGATCCTGCCAAGAAGAATGAGGTGGCCTGGGACAAACCCCTGCTGCTCTCGGTCTCTCTCTCCTCATCTGCAGTTTGGGGGCCGGCTAAACACTCTTCAGGGTCCCCCCACTGTTCTACTAGTCTGTGCTTCCTGGAATCAGAAGTCAGGGAAGTGAAAAGAAGGAGGAGCTCACACCCAGTGTCACCCCGAGTTCCTGGCTTCCGGGGTAGGCAGGCAGACCAGGAACACCCAGCTAGCCCTGTGGAGGGACAGGGAGCAGTTAGGAGAGACAGGAGGCCCAGGTGCCACTCCACTCTGGAGACCCCCGACCCTCACATGTGAGGGCCATGCCCCATCCCCCAATGCACCCCCCACACACCAGCTCCTAGCCCCTTGTCTCCTGCCCCACAGCCACCATTTGCAGTCTCTCCTTCCAGAGAGTGAATTTTCCCCAACTCTACTGCTGAGATCTTGCTTCCCTGTGCCTGCAGCTCCCTCAAGACCTTCAGGGTCACTGTGATCCAGCTGCAGCCCTCCTGCCGACCTCAGCACCATCTATCCCAGCACCCACTCCTGCTCCACCAAGACCAGTCCCCCTGCAGGCCCCCTGCCCTTTGCCCACGTGGCACATCACCCCAACTCCCCCAGGTGTCTCCTTTCTCCTGATGCTCCAGGGGTCCTCCTGCCCAGGCAGCTGTGGAGCTGGGGTTGGGAGCAGCGATTCTGCTGCTAGACTGCCCTGGCTCAGGCCCTGGCCTGCCTGTCACCGCTTGTGTGGTGACCAAGCCTCCCTGTGCTACTGCAGAGTCTCACCTGCAAAACAGGATTGTCCACACATGCCTCACAGGATGGACAGGACATGTCAGCACAGCGTAAGTCTCAGTGCTGTTCAACACTGTCTTCTCAAATTGCCACTGCTCTGTCTAGGCATGTTCATTTTGCCTGCAACCTGCAGCCACTGTGCCTTATCTCCAATCAAGTCTTCACTACAGCAGTTTTTCCTTGACTTCTTCTATACCCCACTTAACCCATCAGCAGCCAGAAGGTGCCATGTATAGAGAGAGGAGCATAATTAATGCATGGCCATCTTCAATGGACTGGTTAATGTCAGCTGCGGGCATCCCCATTCCCGCCCAGACCCTCGTGCCCACATTCCTTGATGGTCCAGGCACAGATCTCTCCTCCCATCATCCTCTTGCCTGTGATTCCTGGGGGATCCAGGGTCTCCAGTGGATTCATCATGTTTCTTTTGTCACTTGGGACCATCCTCTCCTGTGGAACCAGGGCTCCAGCCTCGCCCTGAGTGAGAGGGTGGGGGAGGTGAGTGTGAAGGACTGGGGATGAGGTCTGGGGCCAGAGGAGAAAGAGGCACCAGTGAAGCTGAGTGGGGCTGGTGGATCCCAGGAGCTGTTGCAGGAGAGGGAGCCTGTGGGGCATAGAGGGTGTAGTGATCCAGGGCCAGCCTGATGCAGACCATGGGGTTGCCATCCTGCAGGGACCAGGAGCCCAAGGATGCACAACAGTGGAATTGAGGAGTCTGGGGCCTCCAGGGAATGGACTGGTGCTTGGGGGCTCCAGAGTGGAGCATTATTAGGACATGGAGTTGGGGCCAGTGTGGGGTCTCCATGTAACCTGACACTTTTCACGTCTATGTCACCTTCGAACCTCAGAAAGCTGTCCTTCCCTGAGAAAGGTGGAGGTGAGAGGACCCTACAGATGATAGAGGGCCGAGGGCTCTAATGGGGGATTCTGAGAACATGGGTGGAAGGGTGGACTCTGGAGCTGAAGGGCAGCCAGGGGCAGGCTGAGGAGCCACGATGGCAGGAGTGAGGTGCTGGGAAGTGGTGGTGCTCACCTTTGCACTCCTACGGCCCTTCAGACCCTAAATTCCATCTGCACCCTGGAATTAGAGAACAGAGTGGCCAGTGGATCCAGGTGGGTTGGAAGGAGCAAGCTCCTGAGACCCCATCTCACTCCCTTCAACACAGTCCTTTATCCCCAGCCTGCAGTCAGTTACCTTGACACCTTGAGGTCCTGGGTATTCTAGAGGGCCCTGAGGTCCAGGTGGACCCTGGAGGAAAGAGAGGTTTATAAAGGAGCCTCACGATGTCACAACGGGGGCCTTGGAATGAGAGAAATGGATGTCACAATGCTGGAGTCTGGGTAGGGCTCCAGGGCACAGGAGTTTTGAATACTGTCACAGCCACGTAAAGGATGGAAAAAGGAAATCCCAAGGACTCTGATGCTCCAGAATTTGGGAGACTCCTTCAGGGGGCAAAGGACATGTCAGATCTTACATGGCTTTCTTTGGCTCCAGGGGGACCTTCCTTCCTGGGGTGACCCTACAGCTAAGGAATAGAGAATGTCACCACTGGCCCCTGACACCTCTGCACCCCTCCCTATGAGGCAGGATAAGGAGTCGTCCGGGAAGCAACCATGTTTTGGGGATACAGTGACCGTGGTGACAGCCCACACAATAAGCCTCAGCATTTGCTGTGATTGAGCTCACTCAAGTAAAGCTATCTTCAGTAGGGACTTTCCCTTCTAGAGAGCATGCACATTTGATTTACCTCAAACAGGTAAATCATTGCTCATTATAATAGTAAAAACACACCCCCAGGTGGAGATTGAAGATGCTAATGAGACATGTGACATATGAACAAGCATGTCCAGCTACTAGTAGCGCATGTGTACCCAGAAGACCACTCAGAACATGCCTGCTAGTAACACCTCTCCCACCTCATTGTGAATAATCATGTAAGACTCCCATAAAGGGAGTCTCCCTAGTGCCCATCTTCGTTGTCTCATCCTTACAAGCAGCCCGCCCTGAATCCCATCTCTCTGAGAGGATACTGTCTGTTCTGCACCTAGCTTTCAAAATATTATTTTTTGATTGCAATACATTAGTGCTCCACCCCCTTTGTTGTGTGTCTCTTGTTCAAATTCTTTTAAACTAAGAAGACTAGAACCAAGGTGTCACATCAGCCATCAATACCTACACTTCTTCCAATCTGAATTCCCCGTTACACAATGAAGTCAATTGACAATGGAGAGGCACCACCAGTGACTTTTCAGGGCAAGGTCGCTGAAAAAGCTTTATACTGGGGTGGAGGGCCAAGGGAAGCTGGCTTCAGAAGTGAGGACCCACTCACCTGGGGTCCATCTGAGCCAGGCATGCCAGGGAGCCCTGGTTTACCTCAAGGACCCAGCAGGAAGATGAGGAGGCTCAGGGTCATGAAAAGGGTTACATCTAGTCACGGCTAAAGTCCCAACAGACATTTAAGGTTCTCCGACACCTTCCCTCCAACACCATTGTCCTCTAAGTCGCTTATTCATTACCTTCTCTCCAGGAGGGCTGATGTCACCCTGAGCCAGGGGAGACCTCACACACAGGGAAGGAGAAGTCATGGGGCCTCCCGGGGTGTACTACTCTCCTCCAGCCAGCTTCATTCAGAGCATGAGCAACAAGGGCCTGAGGCCCTTAATTTTCTATCGCCATCCAGGGTCTGACCCATCTGTGGAAGCCCAGAACAAGTCACTAAAGCTGGGGAGTGGGTGGGCAGGACTACTCACCTGTGACACAGGAGTGTCCCGTGGTCCAGGAGGCCCTGGCTCTCCCTGGGGTCCCTAGAAACAGGCACCAAGCCGGAGTCAGAAGGAGATGGTGACAGAATGAACTTAGGTCAGAGAACTAAGTCCCAGTGGGGACAGCCAAGAGGGCAAGAGTGGGAAGGAGGCAGGGGTCAAAATGGTGGCAAACAAGACCCTGACTGGGACCTTGGGGGATAAGAACCAGGGTGAGGTGTCCTGTCCATCACTCACCAAGCTTCCTTCAGGATCATGCAGACCATTCATGCTTCAGACGCCCTGAAAAGATGGAAGTGAATAGCCCGTAGGCAGGTCTGGAGGGACCTGTGGTTCTGAGAAGCCCAGCCATTCTGAAGGGTGGGATGGTCAGACCTCCAATTTATCCCCAAACCAACCAAACACAGCTGGTCCTGCCCCACAGGGCGTGGGGCTGTGGATGTGGGCCTGTGGGTTGTTTTGGTTTTCTTGAGAATTTTTCTTGGTTGTGCCCAAAGCCCTTGGTGCACTGCACCACTAGCCCTCCCAGGGCATCTGCACTCACCTGCTCTCTGTCCTCACCAGGAGACCCAGGAAGGCCCTGGACACCAGTATCACCCGGAAAAATGGGGGAACAAGGTAAGAGGGGCCCAAAAGCCCCCAACACAGGCATACACAAATCCTCTTCAATAAGCCAACTGATTACATTCACTGAGCTCCTGCTGAGCCCCCAGCCTCCCTTTCCCACCTACCCTCACTCCCACAGTTGACCCACCCCCAGCACAACACCCACCTCAGTATGCTCACCCCACGTCCCTCCTCCCCAGGAAGCCCAGGGTGTCCATCAAAACCCAGGTCTCCCTAGGAGGAAGAGGGGCAGCCAGAGTGAGGCCCTGGCTACCTTCCACCCCACCTTTCTTTACTGTGTCCTGAGCAGGGTGGGGCAGTATCCTCGGGGAGCCCGGGGAACCAGGTCATTTCTAGGTGGTGAATGAGCCCAGTTGGGGCTGGGAGCTACAGACCTCAGGACAGGGCCCCAGCCTCACTCCAGGTTCTCCAGGTGCCCCTCAGGCTCCAGAAGCATCCGCCTGGCCCCAAGAGTACAAGGGAAGTGTCAGAGTAAGCAGGGGTGCAACTCCCTGCCCCTGTCCTATCTCCCCTCAATGCTCAGCCCACCTATGGGGTACCCATCCTTCATTCAGCCTTGCCAGCAGGGCCTGTGAGGCCCTGAGTTCCTCTGGGGCCCTGGTGAGGGGAAAGATGGGGCTGGAAAATCTCCTTCCTTCCACCCTCTGCCCCACCGTGACCTGCAGTGTTCTGTAACCACAGTGCAGGGCTGCAGGCTGGGCAGCTGTGCAAAATGTGCTTCCAACCTGCTGAATCAAAACAAACGATTAACTCTGTGTGATAAATACACACAAAAAAGAGCCCGCATCTCGAAGACAATCCTAAGTCAAAAGAACAAAGCTGGAGGCATCACGCTACCTGACTTCAAACTATACTACAAGGCTACAGTAACCAAAACAGCATGGTACTGGTACCAAAACAGAGATATAGACCAATGGAACAGAATAGAGTCCTCAGAAATAATACCACACATCTACAGCCATCTGATCTTTGACAAACCTGAGAGAAACAAGAAATGGGGAAAGGATTCCCTATTTAATAAATGGTGCTGGGAAAATTGGCTAGCCATAAGTAGAAAGCTGAAACTGGATCCTTTCCTTACTCCTTATACGAAAATTAATTCAAGATGGATTAGAGACTTAAATGTTAGGCCTAATACCGTAAAAACTCTAGAGGAAAACCTAGGTAGTATCATTCAGGACATAGGCATGGGCAAAGACTTCATGTCTAAAACACCAAAAGCAATGGCAGCAAAAGCCAAAATTGACAAATGGGATCTCATTAAACTAAAGAGCTTCTGCACAGCAAAAGAAACTACCATCAGAGTGAACAGGCAACCTACAGAATGGGAGAAAATTTTTGCAATCTACTCATCTGACAAAGGGCTAATATCCACAACCTACAAAGAACTCAAACAAATTTACAAGAAAAAAACAACCCCATGAAAAAATGGGCAAAGGATATGAACAGACATTTCTCAAAAGAAGACATTCATACAGCCAATAGACACATGAAAAAAGGCTCATCATCACTTGTCATCAGAGAAATGCAAATCAAAACTACAATGAGATACCATCTCACACCAGTTAGAATGGCGATCATGAAAAAGTCAGGAAACAACAGGTGCTGGAGAGGATGTGGAGAAATAGGAACACTTTTACACTGTTGGTGGGATTGTAAACTAGTTCAACCATTATGGAAAACGGTATGGCGATTCCTCAAGGATCTAGAACTAGATGTACCATATGACCCAGCCATCCCATTACTGGGTATATACCCAAAGGATTATAAATCATGCTGCTATAAAGACACATGCACACGTATGTTTATTGCAGCACTATTCACAATAGCAAAGACTTGGAATCAACCCAAATGTCCATCAGTGACAGACTGGATTAAGAAAATGTGGCACATATACACCATGGAATACTATGCAGCCATAAAAAAGATGAGTTTGTGTCCTTTGTAGGGACATGGATGCAGCTGGAAACCATCATTCTTAGCAAACTATCACAAGAACAGAAAACCAAACACCACATGTTCTCACTCACAGGTGGGACCTGAACAATGAGATCACTTGGACTCGGGAAGGGGAACATCACACACAGGGGCCTATCATGGGGAGGGGGGAGTGGGAGGGGTTGCATTGGGAGTTATACCTGATGTAAATGATGAATTGATGGGTGCTGACGAGTTGATGGGTGCAGCACACCAACATGGCACAAGTATACATATGTAACAAACCTGCACACTATGCACATGTACCCTAGAACTTAAAGTATAATTTTAAAAAAATACACACATTCTAAAGTCTTTTAACAGATAGCTTGTATGAAGTTTTTTATCAGGGGATATCCTGTTTTTCTCAATAGGTATTAAAGGGCTCTGCAATTCCACTTCTCAAGTTCTACAAAAAAAGTATTAAAAACTGCTGAATCAAAACAAAGATTTAGCTTCATGAGATAAATCCAGAAATCAGAAATCATTTCACTGAAGGTTTTTTTCTAGTTTCTATCACAGGACAATCAGATTTTACTATAGGCTTCAGTTTGCTCGAAAACGTCCCCTCGTAGATTCCAGAAAGAGAGTGTTTCTGACCTGCTGAATCTCAGGAAAGTTTGAACTCTATGAAATGAAGTCAGACATCAGAAAACATTTGCATACATAGCTTCTCCATAGTTTTTATCCCAGGACATTCGGTTTTCCACCAGAGTCCTCAAAAAAAATTTGAAATGTCCCCTCATAGATTGTACAAAACTCTGAGGGGACATTTCAAATGAGGGGACATTTCAAAAGATTGTACAAATCTATGAGGGGATGTTCCAAAGGAGGGGACATTTCAAAAGAGTGTATCCAACCCTGTGAATAAAAACAGAAGTTTAACCCTATATAATACACATCACAAAGCATTTTCACCATATCCCCCAACAAGGAAATACTTGTTCTCCTACTTCTATCAGAGGGCTACAAGATTCCTGCAGGATGAAAAGCAGGCAGCTGTGGCTGGATTCTGCCTAGTAATCTAGGCTCTGTTTCATTTCATCTGCACATCCTTTCTCATAGTGGAGGGGTCTTCCAATGGGCTGTTGCTGAATGGGACTGCCTCTCGCCATGGGTCTATTGGCTGACAGGGATTTCAGGAAGCAGAAAGGACTTTGGGTAGGCTGAATGGGTTCTAGGTTATGCGTAGTTGTGTGGTTGTGAGGGCTGGGTTTGTTTGCACTTTGCACGAGGCTTTTGGGTCCTCTGGCAGGAATCTTTGAACATGGCTGGGACTCCAGCACAAGTCCGCTTGTTCTCCTAGGCAAGCTTTGACTTTGCTTTCATGGGGCATCCACAGTGTTCCTCAACAGCACTCCTGAACAGCATCTTCAAAATTGCAGTTGCTACAGACGGTCTCTGAGACACTGCCTCAACCTTATGTGAATCCATGAGAGGCCAGTCCGAGGTGTGAGAAAACTGCTCCACCTTGGACATGCCTTTGTCATGGTTCCTGCCTTTTCCAGAGAGCCCCTGCGAGGCCCAGGATGAAGGGAGACAGTGAGGTCAAGGGCCCGGCCATCTTTCTCTGACACCCGCCTCTGGGGTCTCAGGTATGAGTCCATCACCCAAAGATCTTTCAACAACTCTCCAGAATATATTCCAATCCGCGTAGGACCTGATACTTGCACACAACCTCTTTCGGGAATGGAGTCAGAAGAGCAGTTTTCAGCGAATACCTCACAGTCTCAAAATGCCTCTTGCTCCAGCAGGGACCTTACCATGGAGATGGCACGGAAAGGCCCCAAGGTCAAGACTTTTAGAGTCCCGCAGTGGGTTATTGCAGGCAGCCTTTTTCCTGATACCAGGCCAGCTCTTTCTGTAACATTTTCCTCTGCATAGGCAGGCTGACAGCTCTGACAGCCGGGCACCTGAGTTTGCCTCGCGAATACGCATGCGCTAGTCTCAGGGTGCTGGGCCTGGTCTGAGCTCTGGCTAGCATCACAGTGAATGCCACCGTTGCCTAGCGACAAGTCCCTGTTGCTTGGCGGAGAAGGAGACTTCCCGGAAGTGCCTCCGGGGTAGACTCTTGCCTGTCTTCTCTGTGGGATCCACGGGATATTCCCATGATCCTAGGAGAGGGCAGACATGAGCCAGCCTGAAGAAATGTCAAGCAGAGCCCCAAGAATAAACAACAAAATCCCTGAAGATCCAAAAAGATCTACAGGATCCCTCAGGCCTGCCTAGAGGTTGTAGGGCTAAGTCTTTTGGGAACTTGCCGCACTGTGATTTCTAGGTACCGCCGCCTTTGTTCTTCTGGTTGCTCTCTCCCAGGTGGGGCTTCCTGCAGAGCCACACAGCCTCAGAAGCTGCCAGGCTGTGTGTTTCTGTGGGAGTGTTGCGAGTGTTGGATGTCTGTATGTGTGTGTGACTGTATGTGTGTGTGTGTGTGTGTGTCTCTGCAAGTGGAGTCTGCTTAAAGGAATGTGGCTAATGCACTGTAGCAATTCTTTTCCCAACCTTTTGGTGGCCTTTCTGTGTGGCTCTGCTTGGTCTGTGGGGCTCTGTGTCCTTTATTTTTCACTGGACCATGAATCCACAGTGAATTGGAAGGCCAGATGAGACACGCCGGGGTCCAAATCTCCTACCCCTCCAAAGAAAGCCACTTTTCTAGAAGGAAGAGGAGCACAAGACACCCAAGAACAGACATCTCCCAGTGTTTCATTGTCCCACAGCCATCCCAGGGAGAGACACTAGCAGTTCTGATGCAGGGGCCCTTGAATTTACCTCGAATTCAGTTCCCAGCTGAGCAGGTGCTTTACAGCGTGAGGGAGCACGCCTTCATCGTCTTTGCATTTCATTCTGGGACAGAAATAAGGTCAGATAGGGATGAGGATACAATCTTGTGAGGGGGGCATGGGGTATGGCACTTTCACCTGCTGAGGTTGTTTGCACTTTGCAGGAAGTTTTTGGGTCCTCTGACAGGAATCTTTGAATGTTGCTTGGACTTCAGCACAAGTGAGCTCATTCTCTGGGGCGGGCCTTTATTTGTCATTGCTTTCATTGAGAATTCACATTTCCCCTCAACAGCACAACTGGGCAGCATTTCAGGCTTGCAATCTCCACAGACAGCCTCTGAGACTCTATCTCAACCTCATCTGCACACGAGAGATGCCAGTTTGAGGTGTATGAACATTGCTCCTCCTTGGAATTGCCTTTATCATGGTTTCTGCCTTTCCCAGAGAGCCCGTGTGACGCCCAGGACGAAGGGAGACAGTGAGGTAAAGGGCCCAGCTATCTTTTGCTGACACCCGCCTCTGGGAAATCAAGTATGTTCTGCCACCCAAAGACCACTCAACAACTCACCAGACTATATTCCAGTCCCCATGGGTCCTGATTCTTGCACACAGCTCCTTTCGGAAATGGGATCAGAAGAGCAGTTTCCAGCAACGACCCCACAGTCTGGAGACACCTCCTCCTCCAGAGGGACCCGACCACGGAGATGGCCCGAAGGGATTCTAAGATCGAGACTTTTACGGTCCCGCAGTGGGTTATCGCAGGCAGCTTTTTTCCCCGATACCAGGCACGCTCTCCCTGTACCATTTTTTTTCTGCTTAGGCAGGCTGACAGCTAAGACAGGTGCCTGAGCCTGCCTCATGAACATGCATGCGCTTGTCACAGGGCACCAAGCCTGAGCTGTGAGCTCTGGCTAGCATCACAATGCATGTCACGGTTGCCTAACAAGTCCCTGTGACTTGGCTGAGAAGGAGACCTCCCTGGAGGTGCGTCAGTGGTGGACTCTCACCTGTCTTCTCTGTGTTCCCCTGGAGTTGCTCTCTCCCAAGTGGGGCTTCCTGCAGAGCCACACAGCCTCAGAACACAGGTGGGCTATACCTAGAAATCACAGTGGGGCAAGTTTCAAAAAAGTTTTGAAAAAGACTCACCCCTACAATGTCTAGGCAGGCCTGAGGCATCCTGTAGATCTTTTTGGATCCTGAGGGATTTTGTGGTTTATTCCTTGGGCTCTGTTTGATGTTTCTTCAGGCTGGCTCAGGTCTGCCCTCTCCTAGGGTAATGGAACTATCCTCTGGATCTCACAGAGAAGATAGGTGAGAGTCCACCACTGACGGACCTCCAGGGAGGCCTCCACACTAAACATTTCCCATTTCACGGAGGACGACACTCATGGGAATCCATTCCATGAGTGTTTCCTTCTAAACACTGTCACATTTTAACAAGTGGGCAACTGTGATACTTTTAAAACCATAAATTGCTGTTACAGCCGCTAACAAGAAAACTCTTCTTCTCCCAGTTTTATCAGAGGGCTGCATGATTCCTATAGGATGAGAAGCAGAGAGCTGTGTTTGGCTTTTGCCTGGTAATCTAGGCTCTGTTTCTTTGTATCCACACATCCTTTCTCATTGTGGAGTGGGTCATTCATTGGCCTGTTGCTGGACGGGACTGCCTCTCATCACAGGTCTTTTGGCTAGCAGGGATTTCAGGGAGCAAGAGGGACTTCTGGTAGGCTGGTTGCGCTCCATGTTGTGGTTCCCGGTCTCATTATGGGCACTGAGGTGGTTTGCACTTTGCAGGAGGTTTTTGGGTCCTCTGACAAGAATCTTTCAACATTGCTTGGATTCCAGCGCAAGTGAGCTCATTCTCTCAAGCGAGCCTTCATGTTTCTTCGCTTCCTTGGGGAATCCACATTTCCCCTCAACAGCACTACTGGGCAGCATTTGCAGGCTTGCAGTCACCACAGGTGGTCTCTGAGACACTGTCTCAACCTCATCTGCACATGTGAGAGGTCAGTTTGAGGTGTGAGAACACTGCTCCTCCTCAGATTTAACTTTGTCATGGTTCCTGCCTTTCCCAGAGAGCCCATGCAAGGCCCAAGATGAAGGGAGGCAGTAAGGTAAAGGGCCCGGCCATCTTTCCCTCTCACCCACCTCTGGGGAATCAGGTATGATTCCATCTCCCAAGGACTCCTCAACAACTACCAGACTATATTGCATTCCCCATGGGACCCAATTGTTGCACCCAGCCTCTTTCGGAAATGGAGTCAGAAGAGCACTTTCCAGCCAGCACCTCTCACTCTCAAAACCCCTCCTCCTCCAGAGTGACCCGATGACGGAGACAGCCAGAAGGGATCCTAAGGTCAAGACTTTTAGGTCCCGCAGTGGGTTATCGTAGGCAGTTTTTTTCCCCGATACCAGGCATACTCTGCCTGTACTGTTTTTTTCTGCATAGGCAGGCTGACAGCTCTTGATATCTGGGCACCCGAGCCTGCCTCGTGAATGTGCATGTGCTTGTCGCAGGGCATCAGGCCTGAGCTGTGAGCTCTGTCTAGCATCACAATGAATGTCATGGTTGCCTAGTCACAAGTCCCTGCAGCTTGGTGGAGAAGGAGACCCCCATGGAGGTGCATCAGGGGTGGACTTTTGCCTGTCTTCTCTGTGGGACCCACGGGATAGTTCCGTTATCCTAGGAGAGGGTAGACCTGAGCCAGCCTGAAGGAACACCAGGCAGATCTGGCCCAAGGAATAAACTGCGAAATCCCTGGGATCCAAAAAGATTTACAGGATGCCTCAGGCCTGCCTATACTTTGTAGGGGTGTGTTTTGAATCTTGCCCCACTGTGAAGTCTAGGTAGAGTCCACCTGTGTTCCCTGGGGTTGCTCTTTCCCTGGTGGGGCTTCCTGCAGAATCACGCAGCCTCAGAAGCTCCTGGGCTGAACATTTCTGTGGGAGTGTTGCGAGGGTTGGACGTCTACAGTGTGTATAGCTGTATGTGTATGTGTGTGTGTTTGTGTGTGCATACCTGTAATTAAAGTCTGCTTTAAGGAATGTGGCTAATGAACTTCAGCATTTTTTTGTTTTTGAGTCTCCCGACTTTTTGGTGGCCTTTCTGTGTGGCTGTGCTTGGGCTATGGGGCTTCGTTTTCTTGATTTTTCTGTGGCTCATGAATCCTCAGTGAATTAGGAGGCTGGCCGAGACCCACCGGCATCCAAATCACCTTCCCCTGCAAAAAAAAAAGCCACTCTCCTAGAAAGAAGAGGAGTACCTCACACCAAAAACCAGACATGTCCCAGTTTTCCATTGTCCTGCACCATCCCAGGGAGACACTAGCAGTCCTGTTGGCAGAGCCCCTTGAATTTGCCTCAAGTTTGGTTCCCAACCAAGCAGGTGCTTCAGGTCATGAGGGGCCACTCCTCCATCGTGTTTGGATTTCATCGTGGGACGTAGAGTGTGAGCAGCAATAAGGTCAGATAGAGGTGAGGATGTAATCTAGTGAGGTGTGGATGGGGTCCCACAACTGCATCTGCAAAAGAAATGAAGACAGATGTCACAGAAGGTGTTTCCAACACCATCCCAGCATTTTCTTAATTGCACAAACAGTGTACACCATTGCCCAGTGTTCAGGTGGGAGTCCTCCAACGTGCAAGGAATATTTGGAGTGCAAATTGGGGCCATACTGGCAAACTCCTGATGTGAAGACTTTCATACCCAGGGCCAAATTGGAGTGGAATGGATTGATGCTGGTTGAGATGTGGCCTTCACACTTGTGTCTTCTTTTCCTGACTTCCATGTTTCTCATCGGCCCGTTTCCTGGGTCTGGCTTAATGACTTCCACACTAAACACTTCCCAGTTCACAGAGGATGACCCTCATGGGAATCCGTTGTGTGAATATTTTCTTCTAAACACTGCCACGTTTTTATGACTGGGCAGCTTTGATACTTTTAAAACCATAAATTCCTGTTGCATCTGCCAACAAGGAAACTCTTGTTCTCCCACTTTATCAGAGGGCTGCATGATTCCTGTAGGATGAGAAGCAGGCAGCCATGTCTGCCTTTTGCCTGGTAATCTTGACTTTTTCATTTGATCTGCACAACCTTCTCATTGTGGAGGGTCTCTTTCATTGCGTTGTTGCTGGATGGGACTACCTCTGACTGCAGATTATTTAGCTGCGATGGATCTCAGAGAGCAATGGGGACTTCGGGTACGCTGGCTGTGCTCCTGCTTGTGGGTTGTTGTCTCGTTGTGGGAGCTGAGGTTGTTTGCACTTTGCAGGAGGCTTTTGGGTCTTTGGAGGAATCATTGAACCTTGCTTGGACAAGCACATGGCAGCTTGTTCTCTCAGACGACCCTTGATTTCTCTTTGCTTTCATGGGGAATCCATATTTCCCCTCAACAGCACTACTGGACACCCTTTTCAGGCTTGCCTTTACCACAGAGCACCTCTGAGACACTGTCTTAACCTCATCTGCACCCGTGAGAGGCCAGTCTGAGGTGTGAGAGCACTGCTCCTCCTTGGACTTGCCTTTGTCATGGTTTCTGCCTTTCCCAGAGAGCCCCTGCAAGGCCCAGAATGAAGGGAGTCAGTGAGGTCAAGAGACCGGCCATCTTTCACTGACACCTGCCTCAGGGGTCTCAGGTGTAATTCTATCACCCAAAGAACCCTCAACACCACACCAGACTATATTGTAATCCCCAGGGGACCCGATTCTTGCACACAGCCTCTTTCAGGAATGGAGTCAGAAGAGCAGTAACAAGTGACCATCTCACAGTCTCGAAGTGCCTCCTCCTACAGCGGGACCTGACCATGGAGTTGGCCTGAAGGGGCCCTGAGGTTGAGACTTTTAGGGTCCCACAGTGGGTTTTTGCAGGCAGCCTTTTTCCCAATACCAGGACAGCTCTGCCTGTACCATTTTCCTCTGCTTAGGCAGGCTGGCAGCTCTGACAGCTGGGTGCCCAAGACTACCTCACTAATGTGCATGCGCTTGTCTCAGGGCACCAGGCCTGAGTTGTGAGCTCTGGATAGGGTCAAAATGAATGTCAGAATTGCATAACGACAAGTCCCTGCAGCTTGGGAGAGAAGGAGACCTCCGTGGAGGTAAGTCGGCGTTAGATTCTCACCTGTCTTCTCTGTGGGGTCCACGAGATAGTTCCACGATCCTAGGAGACAGCAAACATGAGCCAGCCTGAAGAAACATCACGCAGAGTCCCACGAATAAACTGCAAAATCCCTAAGGATCAAAAATTATCTCCAGGATGTCTCAGGCCTGCCTTGAGGTTGAAGGGGTGAGTCTTTTTCAAACTCACCCACAGTGATTTCTAGGTACAGCTCCCCCACCACCTCCCTGTTCCCTGGGGTTGCTCTCTCTCAGGTGGGGATTCTGGCAGAACCACGTAGCCTCAGAAGCTACTGGGCTGTGTGTTTCTGTGGGAGTGTTGCGAGTGTTAGATGTCTGCATCTGTGTGTCTTTGTGTGTGTGTGTGTGTGTGTGTGTATGTGTGTGTGTCCCTATAAGTGGAGTCTGCTTAAAGAAATATGGCTGATGAACTGCAGCCCTTTTTTTTCTTTCTTTCTTTCTTTTTTTTTGAGTCTCCCAACCTTTTGGTGGCCTGTCCATTTGGCTCTACTTGGGCTGCGGAGCTCCGTGTTCTTTATTATTCTGTGGATCATGAATCCGCAGTGAATTGGCAGGCTGGCTGAGACCCGCCAGGGTCCCAATTATCTTCCCCTGCAAAAACAGAAATCCACTCTTCTAGAAAGAAGAAGAGAACGCCACACTAAAGAATAGACATCTTCTAGTGTTTCCTTGTCCTGTGGCCAACCCACAGAGAGATACTTGCAGGTCTGTCCTCAGGGCCTCTTGAATTTACCTCGATTTTGGTTCCCGACCAAGCAGGTGCTTCATATCGCACAGGGGCACTCCTCCATCGTCTTGGGATTTCATTCTATGACATAGAGTGTGAGCAGCCATAAGGTCAGATGGGGTGAGTATAGAATCTGATGAAAGGTGGATGGGGTCCCACACCTTAACCTGCAAAAAAAAAGGTGAAGAAAGATGACACAGAGGTTGCTTCCAGCTGCATCCTCCCATTACCTTAATTGCACAAGCAGCCCACACCAGGGCCCAGTGTTCCGGTGACGTGCAGGGAAGATTTGGAGTGCAACCTGGGGTCATCCCGGCAAACTCCCGATTTGACAGCTTTCATACCTGGAGCCAAATGGGAGTTAAATGGATTGATGCTGGGTGGGATGTGGCCTCCACACTTGCCTCTTCCTTTCTTGACTCCCATGTTCCTTGTACACCTAGAGTTTCCCAGGTCTGGCTCCATGTCTTCTACATTAGACGTTTCCCTGTTCATGGAGAACAATCCTCATGGGAATCCATTGCATGAGTGTTTTCTTCTAAACACTGTCACGTTTTAATGACTGGGCAGCTGTCATACTTTTAGAAGCATAAATCCCCGTTAGAGCTACCAACAAGTAAAATATTGTTCTACCACTTCCATCAGAGGGCTGCCTGATTTCTGTAGGTTGAGAAGCAGGTAGTCGTGTCTGGATTTGCCTGGTAATCTTGGCTCTGTTTCACTTCATCTGCCTGTCCTTTCTCACTGTGGAGGGGAGCTTTCATTGGGCTCTTCCTGAATGGGACTTCCTCTCATCGCAGATCTGTTGGCTGTCAGGCATTTCAGGGATCAAAAGGGACTTTAGTTAGGATGGCTGCACTCCAGGTTGTTGGTCGCTGTCTCCTTGTGGGGCTGAGGTTGTTTGCATTTTGCAGGAGGCTTTTGGATCCTCTGACAGGAATCATTGAACATTGCTTCGACTGCAGCACAAGGCAGCTGGTTCTCTCAGGTGAGCCTTGATTGTTCTTTGCTTTCATGGGGAACTTACAGTGCACCTCAACAGCACTACTGGACACCCTTTTCATGCTTGCCATTGCCACAGATGGCCTCTGAGACACTGCCTCAACCTCATCTGCGCCCGTGAGAGGCCATTTTGAGGTGTGAGAACACTGCTCCACCTTGGACTTGTCTTTCTCATGGCAAGCCTTTCCCAGAGTGCCCTGTGAGGCCCAGGATGAAGGGAAGCAGTGAGGTCAGGAGTCCGCCCGTCTTTCCTTGACACCTACCTCAGGGATCTCAGGTATAGTACCCAAAGAACTCTCAACAACACACCAGAATATCTAGCTATCTATCTGTCTGTCTGTCTGTCTGTCTGTCTGTCTGTCTATCTTATCTATCTAGATATAGATAGATATAGATAGATAAGATAGATATCTATCTAAATATAGATAGATATCTATATCTGTCTTATAGATCTGATAGATAGATAGATAGATAGATAGATAGATAGATAGATAGATAGAGATACATTCCAGTCCCCATGGGACCAGATTCTTGCACACAGCCTCTTTCAGAAATGGATTCAAAAGAGCTGTTTCCAGCGAGCACCTCACGGTCTCAAACGCCTCCTCCTTCAGCAGGACCCGACCACGGAGATGGCCCAAAGGGGCCCTGAGGTGGAGACTTTTAGGGTCACGCAGTGGGTTTTCACAGGCAGCCTTTTCCCGGATACCAGGCCTGCTTGTCCTGTACCATTTTCCTCTGCTTAGGCAGGCTGACAGCTCTGAGAGTCAGGCGCCCAAGCCTGCCTCACGAATGCACATGTGCTAGTCTCAGGGCACCAGGCCTCGTTGTGAGCAATGACTAGCGTCACAGTGAATGTCACCATTGCCTAGGGACAAGTCTTTGTGGTTTGGCGGAGAAGGAGACCTCCGTCGATGTGCGTAGGCAATAAACTCTCACCTATCTTCTCTGTGGGATCCAGGAAATAGTCCAGTGATTTTAGGAGAGGGCAGAGGTGAGCCACTCTGAAGAAACGTCAATCACCACCCCAGAAATAAACCGTGAAATCCCTAAGGATCCAAAGGGATCTGCAGGATGACCTGAGGCCTGCCTAGACCTTGTAAGGGTAAGTCTTTTTGAAACTTGCCCCACTGTGATTCCTAGGTACAGCCTGCCTGTGTTCCCTGGGGTTGCTCCCTCCCAGGTGGGAATCCCTGCAGAACCACGCAGCCTCAGAAGCTGCCAGGCTGTGTGTTTCTGTGAAAGTGTTGTGAGTGTTGGATGTATGCATGTGTGTGTGGCATTGTGCATGTGTGTCTGTAAGTGGAGTCTGCTTAAAAGAATGCTGCTAAAGCACTTCAGCGCTTCTTTTTTTTGAGTCTCCCAACATTTTATTGGCCAGTCTGTGTGACTCTGCATGATCTATGGGGCACTGTGTTCTTTATGTTCCTGTGGATCATGAATCCGCATTGGATTGGGAGGTGGGCCGAGGCCTACCAGCCTCAAAATCCTCTCCCTTTGCAAAAGAAGCCACTCTTCTACAAAAAAGAGGAGCATACCACACCAAAAAACAGACATATCTGAGTGTTTCATTGTGCTGTGGACAACCAAGGGAGAGACACTAGCAGTCCTGTTCACAGGTCCCCTTGAATTCACCTCGAATTCGGTTCCCAGCTGAGCAGGTACTTGACGTAGTGAGGAGGCAATCGTCCATCATCTTGGGATTTCATCCTGGGAGGTAGAATGTGAGCAGCAATAAGGTCAGATAGAGATGAGGATACAACCTGGTGATGGTGGGTGAAGTTGCAGAACCCTTCAAAGGAAAGGAAATGAAGACAGATGACACAGAAGGTGCTTCCAGCACAGTTGCCGCATTCCCTTAATTGCACAAGCAGTCCACAGCATGGCCCAGTATTCAGTTGGGAGCAATCCAACGTGCAAGGAATATTTGGAGTGCAAATTGGGGCCATCCTGGCAAACTCCCAATTTGAGAGCTTTCATACCCGGAGACAAATGGGAGTGGAATGGATTGATCTGGGTGGGATGTGGCCTACACATTTGCCTCTACTTTTCCTGACTTTCTTGTTCCTTGATGGCATATGGTTTTCTGGGTTTGGCTCAATGACTTCCACACTAAACGTTTCCCAGTTCATGGAGATCGACCCTCATAGAAATCCATTGTGTATCCATTGCGTGAGTGTTACCTTCTAAACCCTGACATTTTAGTGATGGTCACCTTTAACACGTTTAAAGCCAAAAATTCCAATTACAACCACCACCAAGGAAACTCTTGTTCTCCCACTTCTAATGGAGGGCTGCATGGTTTCTGTAGGGTGAGATGCAGGCAGCCATGTCTGCCTTTTGCCTGGTAATCTAGCCTCTGTTTCATTTTATCTGCACAGCCTTCTCATTGTGGAGGGGGTCTTTAATGGGGCTGTTGCAGGATGGGATGCCTCTCACCACACATTATTTAGCTGCCGGGGATTTCAGAGAGCAAAAGGGACTTTGGGTACGCTGGCTGAGCTCCCGGTTGTGGTTCGTTGTCTCCTTGTGAAGGCTGAGGTGGTTTGCACTTTGCAGGAGGCTTTTGGGTCCTCTGACAGGAATCACGAACATTGCTTGGACTGCAGCACAAGGTAGTTCATTCTCTCAGGCGAGCCTTGATTGTTCTTTGCTTTCATGGGGAATCCATAGTGCCCCTCAACAGCACTACTGGACACCCTTTTCAAGTTTGCAATCACCAAAGATGGCATCTGAGACACTGTTTCAACCTCATCTGCACCCGTGAAAAGCCAGTTCTAAGTGGAAGAACACTGCTCCATTTTGGACTTGTCTTTGTCGTGGTTCCTGCCTTTCCCAGAGAGCCCCTGTGAGGTCTAGGATGAAGGGAGGCAGTGAGGTCAGGAGCCTGGCCATCTTTTGCTGACACATGCCTCTGGGGTCTCAGGTATGATACAATCACCCAAAGAACCCTCAACAACACATCAGACTGTATTCCAATCCCAATGGGAACCGATTCTTGCACACTGCCTCTTTCAAGAATGGAGTCAGAAGAACAGTTTCCAGCGACCGCATCACAGTCTCAAACGCCGCCTCCTCCTCCAGCGGGACCCAACCATGGAGACTGATCAAAGGGGCCCTGAGGTCGTGACTTTTAGGGTCCTGCAGTAGGTTTTCGCAGGCATCCTTTTTCCCAATACCAGGCTCTACCTGTACCATTTTCCTCTGCTTAGGCAGGCTGACAGCACTGACAGCCAGGGCACGAGCCTGTCTCATGAATGCACGTGTGCTACTCTCAGAGCACCAGGCCTGATTGTGATCTCTGGCTAGTGTCACAATGAATGTCACCATTGCCTAGTGACAAGACCCCGCAACTTGGCGAAGAAGGGGACCACCGTGGAGGTGTGTGGGCCGAGGACTCTCGCCTGTCTTCTCTCTGGGATCTATGGGAGGGTCTCATGATCCTAGGAGCGGACAGACATGAGCCAGCCTGAAGAAAGGACAAACACAGCCCCAGGAATAAACCACAAAATCCCAAAGGATCCAAAAAGATCTGCAGGATTCCTCAGGCCTGCCTAGATGTTGTAGGGGTTGTCTTTCTGATACTCTTTCTACTGTGATTTCTAAAGATAGCCCGCCTGTGTTCCTCTGGGTTGCTCTCCCCCAGGTAGACTTTCTGCAGAATGACAGAGCCTCAGGAGCTGCCTGGCTGTGTGTTTCTGTGGGAGTGTTGCGTGTGTTGGATGTCTGCGTTTGTGTGTGTGTGTGTGTGTGTGTGTGTGTGTGTGTTCCTGTTAAGTGGAGTCTGCTTAAAGGAATGTGGCTAACTCACTTCAGAGCTACTTTTTTTTTAGTCCCAGAACCTTTCGATGGCCTGTCTGTGTGGCTCTGCTTCGGCTATGAGGCTCCGTGTTTCTTATTTTTCTGTGGATCATGAATGCAGTGCATTGGGATGGGGGCTAGACGACAAGCTATCTGTGAAAATGCTCTGTGATGTGTGAATTGATCTCACAGAGGTAAACTTGTGTTTGTTTTTAAACCTGTGTTTTGATTCTCCGACAGATGCTAAGAAACAAGCACTCTGTGAAAATGCTTTACAATTTCTGGATTCATGCAACAGAATGGAACCTGTGTTGTGATTCACCAGGTTGGAAACATGCTTTTTGTATAATCTAAGAACAGACATTTCTGAGCCCTTTGAAGATGACACTGAAAAAACAAATATCCCATGAGAAAAACAAGAAACAAGCTATCTGTGAAAATGCTTTTTAATGTATTTTTGATGTATTTTGATGTGATGCATTCATCTCACAGAGTTAACCCTGTGATGTGATTCACCAGGTTAGAAACAATTCCTATGTAAAATCCACGAAGGATCATTTCTGAGACCATTGGAGCTTATAGTGAAAAACCGAATATCCTGTGATTAAAAGTAGAAACAGGCAATCTGGAAAAATGCCTTTTGATGTGTGGATTCATATCACAAACCTAAACGTGTGTTTTGACTTACCAGGTTAGAAACACTCTTTGTGTAGAATCACGAAGGGACATTTCGGGGTTCATTAAAGCCTATAGTAAAACCCTGAATATCGTGCAATAAAAACAAGAAACAAGCTGTCTGTGAAAATGCTTTGTGATTGTGAATTCAACTCACTGAGTCACACATGTTTTGTGCTTCACCAAGTTAGATAATGCCTTCTGATGTGTGGATTAATCTCACAGCGTTAAACCTGTGTTTTGATTCAAACGATATGAAACACTCTTACTGTAGAATCCACGAACGGACATTTCTGAGCCGTTTGAAGCCTATAGTGAAAAACCAAATATCCTGTGATATAAACCAGAAACAAGGTATCTGTCAAAATGTTTTGTGATATGTGGATTTTCCTCGCAGAGTTAACCCTGTGTTGCAATTCACCAGTTTGGAAACACTATTTTTTTTTTATTCAAACGATATGAAACACTCTTACTATAGAATCCACGAATGGACATTTCTGAGCCGTTTGAAGCCTATAGTGAAAAAACAAATATCCTGTGATATAAACCAGAAACAAGGTATCTGTCAAAATGTTTTGTGATATGTGGATTTTCCTCACAGAGTTAACCCTGTGTTGCAATTCACCAGTTTGGAAACACTATTTTTATAGAATCTATGATGGGATATTTGTGAGCCCATTGAAACCTATAGTGTAATAGTGTAAAACAGAATATTTCCTGACAAAAACCAGAAAGAAGCAATCTGAAAATTCTTTGTTTTGTGTGGATTCTTCTTACAGAATTGTACCTGTGTTTTAATTTGCTGTGTTTGAAGCACTCTGCAAAAAAAAAAAAAAAAAAAAAAAAGCCTACTGAGGACCATTGTAAAAAAACAGAGTATCTTGTGATAAAAACTAGAAACAAGTTATCTGTGAAGATGCTTTATGATGTGTGAATTCCCCTCGCAGAGTAAAACCTCGGTTGTGATGAACCAGGACATAAAAATTCTTTTTGTGGAATCTATGAAGAGAAGTTTGTGAGCTCATTGAAGCCTATTGTGAAAAACCGAATATCCCAGTGTAAAATTTAGAAACAATCTATTTGTGAAAATTCTCTGTGATGTGTGGATTCATCTCCCGGAGTTAAAGCTCTGTTTTGATGAATCAGGCTAGGAAGATGCTTTTTGCAAAATCCATGAAGGAACATTCCTGAGCTCACTGAAGTCTATAGTGGAAAACCACATGTCCCTTGAAAAAATCTACAAACAAGCTATCTGTGAAAATGATTTGTGATGTTTGGATTCATCTTACAGAATAGAACATGCGTTTTGATTCACCAGGTTGGAAACACTCATTGTGTAAAATGTATGAAGAGACATTTCTGAGCAAATTAAAGCCCATAGTCTAAAACTGAATATCTGGCAATAAGAAAGAAACAAACTATCAGTGTAAATGCATTGTGATATGTGGGTTCTTCTCATGAAATTAAACCTGTGTTTTGTTTCATCAGGTTAGAAAAACGCTTTGTGTAGAATCTGCAAAGGGATATTTCTGAGCCCATTGAAGACTTTAATGAAAAACCGAATATTCCACAATAAAATCTAGAAACAAACTATTTGTGAAAATAATTTGTGACATGTAGATTCGCCTCAGAGCATTAAACCTGTGTTATGATTTACCAGGTTAGAAATACGCTTTCTGTATGATCTACGAAAGGACATTTCGGAGCTTACTGAAGCCTGTAGTAGAAAATGGAATATTTCGTGATAAAAACCAGAAACAAGCTGTCTGTGAAAATGTTTCTGATGTTTGGATTCCTTTCATGGATTTAAACCTGTGTTGTATTTCAGCAGGTTTGAAACACTTTTTTAAAAATAAAATATGTGAAGGAACATTTCTGAGTCCATTGAGCCCTATAGCGTAAAACAGAACATCCTGTGATCAAAACTAGAAACAAGCTATCTGTGTAAACCCTTTGTGATATATGGATTCATCTCACAAAATGAAACCAGTATTTTGATTCACCTGGTTGAAAACCCTCTTCTTGTAGAATCAACAAAGGGATATTTCTGAACAAATTGAAGCCTATAGGGAAAACTGAATATCCCACACTAAAAACTACAAATGAACTATCTATGAAAACGCTTTGTGATGTGTGCATTCATCTCACAAAGTTAAACTTTTGTTTTGATTCATTATGCTAGAAACACTCTTTTTGTAGAATGTACAGATATTTATGAGCCCATTGAAACATATAGTAAAAAATAGGACATTCCATGATTAAAAACTACAAACAAGTGATCTGTGAAGATTCTTTGTGTCGTGTGGACTCATCTAACAAAGTAAAACCTGTGTTTTGATTAACCAGGTTAGACAAACTCTTCTTGTGGAGTCTAAAAACTGACATTTCTGAGCTCATTGATACTTAGAGTGAAAAACTGAATATTCCACAATAAAAACTAGAAACAAGCTGTCTGTGAAAAGGCTTCATATTTATGAATTCATCTCACAGACTGAAACCTGTGTTTTTGTTCAACAAGTTGAAAATACTCTTTTTATAGTATCCACAAACATATATTTCTGACCTTTTTGAAAACCTATACTGAAAAACTGAATATCCTGCGATAAAAACTAGATA
This sequence comes from Chlorocebus sabaeus, assembly GCF_047675955.1. NCBI lineage: Eukaryota > Metazoa > Chordata > Mammalia > Primates > Cercopithecidae > Chlorocebus > Chlorocebus sabaeus. Next base: position 38,433,708 of record NC_132909.1, read on the forward strand.
CAAGCTAACTGTGAAAATGCTTTGTGATGCATGGATTCATCTCACAGATTGCAACTGGTGTTTTGGTTTGCCAGGTTAAAAATGCTCTTTTTGTAGACTCTAAGAAGAGTAACTTCTGAGCTTATTGATGCCTAGAGTGAAAAATGGAATATCCCACGATAAAAACCAGGAACAAGCTACTTGTGAAAATGCTTGGTGATTTGTGGTTTCATCGCACAGAGTTAAACCTGTGTTTTGATGTTTCAGGTCAAAAACATTCTTTCTATAGTATGTACAAAGGGACATTTCTGAGCCCATTGAAGCCTATAGTGAAAAACTGAATACTCCACGATGAAAACTAGAAACTATCTATCAAAATGCTTTGTGACGTGTGGATTTATCTGAGAGTGAACCTTGTGTTTTGTCTCACCAGGTTGGAAAGAGGGTTTTTTAATAGAATCTACAAACAAATTTTCTAAGCAATTTGAAACCTATAGTGAAAATCCAAATATCCCTTGTTAAAAACTAGAGACAAGCTATCTGTGAAAATGCTTTTTGATGTGTAGATTCATCTCACAGAACGCAACCTGTGTTTTGATTCACCAGATTACAAATATTCCTTTTGTAGGATCTACAAAGGGAAATTAATGAACCCAATGAAGTTACAGTAAAAAAAAAAAAAAAAAAAAAAAAAAAAAAAAAAAAAAAAAACTAGTATTTCCCGATAAAAACTAGAAGCAAGCTATCTTTGAAAATGCTTTGTGATGTATGGATTCATCTCACAGGAACCTGGGTTTTGTTTCACCAGGTTAGAAACACTCTTTGTGTTGAATCTACGAAGGGACATTCTTGAGCCCGTTGAAGTCTGTAAAGAAAAAGTGACTATCCAGTGATAAAAACTAGAAACAACCTATCTGTGAAAGTGTTTTGTGTTGTGTGGATTCATCTCACAGAGTTTAAACTATGTTTTCATTCAACAGATTAGAAACACTCTTTTTGTAGAACATATGAAGAAGTATTTCTGAGCTGGTTAAAGCCTATTTTGAAAAAATTGAATTTCACAGTAAAACTAGAAACAAGCTATTTCTGAAAATGCCTTGTGATGTTTGGATTTATCTCACAGAATGGAACCTGTGTTTTGATTACCTGATTGGAAACCCCTTTTTTTTTTTTTTTTTTTACTAGACACGTATAGTTAAAAATTGATTATCCCAAGATAAAAACTAGAAACCAGCTAGCTGTGAAAATGCTTTGAGTATTTGTGCATTCATCTCAGAGAATGGAACATGTATTTTGCTTCACTTGGTTGGAAATACTTCTTTTATGGTATCCACGAACAGGCATCTCTTAGTGCTTTGAAACCTATAGTGAAAAACTGAATATCCCAAGATAAAAACTGGAAACAAAACATCTGTGAAAATGCTTTGTGTTGTGTCATTTCATCTCACAGATCTAAGCCTGTATTTTGTTACACCAGGTTAGAAACACTCATTTTGTAGAATCTACAAAAGGACATTTATTAGTCTATTGAAGCCTATAGTCAAAAAAAGAAATAGATAGATAGATAGATAGATAGATAGATAGATAGATAGATAGATAGATAGACAGACAGATAGATATAGATTAAAAACTAGAAACAAACTATCTGTGAAAATGCTTTGCGATTTTTCTATTCATCTCACTGAATGGAACCTGTGTTTTGATTTACCTTGTTGGAAACACTTTCTATGTAGAATGCATGAAAAGACATTTCTGAAACCATTGAGGCCTACAGTGAAAAACCGAATATTTCAAAAAAAAATTAGAAACAATCTATTGGTACAATGGTTTGTGATGTGTGGATTCATCTCATAGAGTTAAGCTGTGTTTTTATTCACCAGGTTAAATACACCCTTTTTGTGGTAGCTACAAAGGGACATTTTTGAGCCCATTGAAGCCTATAATGAAAAACAATATCCCACAATAAAAACTACAAACAACCTATCTGTTAAAATGCTTTGCAATGTGTAAATTTACCTCACAGAGGTAAACCTATGTGGTGATTTACCAGGTTGGAAACACTTTTTTTTTTTTTTTTTTTTTGCAGCCTCTAAGAAGGGAAATTGCTGAGCCCATTTTGAAGTCTACAGTAAAGAACCAAATATCCCTCGGTATAAACTAGAAACAGGCTATATGTGAAAATGCTTTCTGATGTGTACATTCATCTCACAAAGGAATAGAACCTGTGCTTTAATTCACCAGGATGGAAGCACTCTTTTTCTAGCATCTACAAAGGGATATTTCTGACCCCATTGAAGCCCACAGTGAAAAACCAAATATCAGGTGATAAAAACTAGAAACAAGCTATCTGTGAAAATGATTTGTGATGTATGGATTCATGTCACAGAATTAAACCTGTGTTGTGATTCACCAGGTTACAAACACATTTTTTGTAGACTTCAAGAAGGGAAGTTTCTGACCCCATGTTAGCCTAGGTGAAAAACTGAAAATCCCTAGATAAAAACTATTAAAAAATCTATTTGTAAAAATGCTTTGTGATATGTGGATTCATCTCACAGAATGTGACCTGTGTTTTCACTCACCAGGTTACAAACATTCCTTTGTATAATCTACAAAGGGACATTAATGAGCCCATTGAAACATTTAATGAAAACCCGAGTATCTGCTGAAAAAACTAGAAGTAAGCTATTTGTGAAAATACTTTGTGATGTGTTAATTTATCCCACAGAATGAAATCTGTGTATAGATTCACCAGGTTAGAAAGAGTCTTCTTGTAGAGTCTAGGAATGGATATTTCTGAGCCCATTGAAGTCTATATTGAGAAACCAAAAATTTCCAGGTAAATACTAGAAACAAACTATCTGTGAAAATGCTTAGTGATGGGTGAATTTATCTCGCAGAAGTAAACCTGGTTTTGATTCACCAGGTTAGAAACACTCGCTGTGTAATATCTACAAAGAGACATTTCTGATCCCATTGAAACCCATAGTGAAAATCCAGGTATCCCGTGATAAAAACTAGAAATAAGCTGTCTGTGGAAATGCTTTGTGTGGATTCCCCTCACAGAGTTAAACCTGTGGTTTAATTTACCAGGTTAGAAAAACTCTTTTTATAGAATATAAGAAGGGACAATTCTGAGAACATTGAAGCCTGTAAAAAAAAAAAAAAAAAAAAAAAAAAATCAAGCAATATAAACTAGAAACAAGCTATATGTGAAAACGTTTTGTGATGTGTAGATTCATCTCACACAATGGAACCTGTGATTTGATTCACCAGGTTGGAAACACTTTTCTTTTTTCTTTTTTTTTTTTTGAGATGGAGTCTGGCTCTGTCACCCAGGCTGGAGTGCAGTGGCCGGATCTCAGCTCACTGCAAGCTCCGCCTCCCGGGTTTACACCATTCTCCTGCCTCAGCCTTCCGAGTAGCTGGGACTACAGGCGCCCGCCACCTCGCCCGGCTAGTTTTTTTGTATTTTTTAGTAGAGACGGGGTTTCACCGTGTTCGCCAGGATGGTCTCGATCTCCTGACCTCGTGATCTGCCCGTCTCGGCCTCCCAAAGTGCTGGGATTACAGGCTTGAGCCACCGCACCCAGCCGGAAACACTTTTCTTTTAGAATCTACAAACGAACATTTCTGTACCCATTGAGTCCTATTGTGAAAAACAAAATGTCCTGCAATAAAACTACAAACAAGCAAACTGTGAAAATGCTTTGAGATGTATGGGTTCTCCCAGAGTAAAACGTCTGTTTTGATTAATGCCATTAAAAACACCCTTTCTGTGGAATCTAGGATAAGACATTTCTGAGCTCATTAAAACCTATAGTGAAAACCCAAATATGTTTCAAAGAAATCTAGAAACAATTTATTTGTGAAAATGCTTTGTGATATGTTGATTCATCTCACAGAGTGGAACCTGTGTTTACATGTAAAAAAAATTGGAAACACGCTTTTGTAGAATCTACGAATGGACATTTCTCAGTCCATAGAAGCATATAGTGAAAAACTGAATATCCCCCGATAAAAACTAAAAACAAGTTATTTGTGAAAATGCTTGGTGATATGTGGATTCATCTCACAGAATGGAACCTGTGTTTTGATTCAGCAGGTTAGAAACACTCTTTTTGTAGCAGCTACAAAGGAAGATTTCAGAGTCCATTGAAGCCTGTAGTGAAAAACCGAATATCCTGCAATAAAAGCTAGAAAAAAACTATCTGTTAAAATTATTTGCGATGTGTGGATGCTTCTTACAGAGCTAAGCTTGTGCTGTGATTCACCAGGTTAGAAACATTCTTTTTGTAGAATCTAGGAAGGGATATTTCTGAACCCATTGAAACTACAGTGAAAAACTGAATATCCTGTGATAAAACTACAAACAAGCTATCTGTGAAAGTTCTTTGTGATGTGTGGATTGATGTCACAGAGTTTAACCTGTATTTTAATTCAAAAAGGTAGAAACACTTTTTGTATAGAATCCACGATGGGACATTTCTAAGCCCACTGAAGCCTATTTTGAAAACACGAATTCCACCATAAAAAATAGAGGCAAGTTATCTGTGAAACTTCTTTGTGAAAAACTGAATATCCCCTGATAAAAACTAAAAACAAGCTATTTGTGAAAATGCTTGGTGATATGTGGATTCATCTCTCAGAATGTAACCTGTGTTTTGATTCAAGTTGGAAACACTCTTTTTGTAAAATATGCAAACAAATGTATCTTGTCCATTGAAGCCTATAGTGAAAATTGATTATCTTTCCATTAAATCAGAAACAAGCTATCTGTGAAAGTGCTTTGTTATGTGTGGAGTCATTTCACAGAGTTAAAAGAGTTAACCCTGTGTTTGGATTCACCAGGCAGAGACACATTTTTATAATCTACAGGGAGAAATTTCTGAGCCAATTAAAACCTATAGTAAAAAAAATTATATATGCTTTGATATAACCTAGAAACAAGCTACCTGTGAAAATGTTTTGTGATGTTTGTACTCATCTCACAGAATGAAACCTGTGTTTTGATTCACTGAATTGGAAACACTCTTTTTGTAGATTCCACAAATGAACATTTCTGAGCCCACTGAGGCCTATAGTGAAAAACCAAATTTACCCCGATAAAAAATGAAAACAAGTGATGTTTAAAAATGCTTTGTTATGTGTGTAATTTTTTCACAGGGTTACATTTGTGTTTTGATTAACCAGATTAGAAACACTCTAAGTAAGAACTATGAGGGGACATGTCTGAGTCCTTTGTTATATATGTATTCATATATGTGAAAATACTTTGTGATATATGTATTCATCTCACAGAGTTAAACCTGTGTTTTGATTCACCAGGTTAGAATCACTCTTTTTGTAGAATCTATGTGGGACATTTCTAAGCCCATTGAAGCCTAAAGTAAAAACAAATATCTCATAATAAAAACCAGAAACAAGATACATGTGAAAAAGGTTTGTGATGTGTTGATTCATCTCCCAGAGGAAAACCTGTGTTTTAATTCACCTTGTTGGAAATACTCTTTTTGTGGAAACTGTGAACTGACATATCTGAGCCCATTGATTCTTATAGTGAAAAACCGAATATTCCACGATAAAAACTAAAAACAAGCTATCTGTGAAAATGCTGTCTGATGTCTGGATTCATCTCACAGTTAAACCTGAGTTTTGGTTGACCAGGTTGGAAACAGTCTTTTGTAGAATATACGAACGGACATTTCAGTTCCCATTGAGGCCTATGGTGAAAAACAGAATATCCCGCGATAAAAACTAGAAACAAGTTATCTGTTAAAATGCTTTGTGATGTGTGGATTTACCTCTCAGAGTAAAACCTCAGTTTTGATTATCCAAGATAGAAACACTCTTTTTGTGGAATCTACGGGGAGACATTTGTGAGCTCATTTAAGCCTATTGTGAAAATCCGAATATCTTGCAAGAAGAGCTAGAAAGAAGCTGTCTGTGAAAATGCTGTGTGGTTTGTAAACTCCTCTCACTGAAAGGAACCTGTGTTTTGATTCACTAGGTTGGAAGTACTCTCTTTGTAGAAACTGTGTACGAACATTTCTTAGCCTGTTGAAACCTATAGTGAAAACCAAATACCCTTGTATAAAAACCAGAAACAAGCTATCTGTGAAAATGCCTTGTAATGTATGAATTCACCTCCCAAAGTAAAACCTCTGATTTTATTGACCCCCTTAGAAACACTCTTTTTGTGGAATCTACAAAGGGACATTTCTGAGCTCACTGAAGTATGTAGGGAAAGAAAGAATATTCTCAGAAAAAAAAAACTAGAAACAAGCTATCTGTGAACATGCTTTGTGATGTGTGGTTTCATCTCACAGAATGCAACCTGTGTTTTGATTCAAAAGGTTGAAAACACACCTTTTGTAGGATCTATGAATGGACATTTTTGAGCCCATTGAAGTCTATATTGAAAAACGGAATATCCCTCGATAGAGCATACAAACAAACTATCTGTAACAATGCTTTGTGATGTGTGGATTCATCTCACAAATTGAAACTTGTGTTTTGATTCACCAGTTTGGAAATACTCTTCATGTAGAATCCACAAAGCTACATTTCTGAGCACATTAAAGCCTAATGGGGAAAAAAAAGTAATTTCCCATGATAAAAACCAGAAACAAGCTATTTGAGAAAATGTTTTCTGATGCGTAAATGTCATTTGTGATGTTAACCTGTGTTGTAATTAAAGATGATAGAAAAACTCTTTTTTGTAGAACATATGAAGAAATATTTCCAAGCCAATTGAATCCTATAATGAAAAACTGAATATCCTGTGAAAAAAGCTAGAAACAAGTTAACTGAGTTTAGTGATACCCTGAATATCCCGTGTTAAAAAACTGGAAACAAGGTATCTGTGAAAGTTTTTTGTGATGCGTGGATTCATCTCACAGAGATCAACCTGTGTTTTGATTTCACAAATGAGAAACATTTTTTCTGAAGGATCTATGAAGGGATATTTATGAACCCACTGAAGCCTATAATGAAAAAACAAATATCAAGTGATGAAAACGAGAAGCAGGCTATCTGTAAAAACGTTTTATGTGTGTGGATACATCTCACAGAGTGGAACCTATGTTTTGATTCACCAGGTTGGAAACACTCTTTTTTTTACAATCTGTGAACATTTCCATACCCATTGAGGCCTATTGTAAAAAACAGACGATCCTGTGATAAAAAAAATGAATAGAAAGCTATTTGTGAAAATAATCTGTGAGGTATGCATTCACCTCCCAGAGTAGAACCTCTGTTTTGATTGAATAGGTTAGAAACACTCTTTTTGTGGAATCTACAAAGTGACATTTCTGAGCTCATTAAAGCTTATAGTGAGAAACCGAATATCCTGTGAGCCAATTGAAGCCTGTAGTGAAATAGCAAATATACATAAATAAAAGATAGAAACAAGTTCTATGTGAAAATGCTTTGTGATGGGTGGATTCATCTCACAGAATGACTTGTGTTTTCATTCACCAAGTTAAAAACACTTCTTTGTATAATCTATGAAGGAACATTAATGAGTCCATGGAAATATGTATTGAAAAACTGAATATCTGCTGAAAAAACTAGAAACAAGTTATTTGTGAAAATGCTTTGTGATGTGTAGATTCATCCCACAGAAGAAACCTGTGTTTAGATTCACCAGGTTAGCAAGACTCTTTTTGTAGAATCTAGGAATGGGTATTTTTGAGCCCATTGAAGCCTATATTGAGAAATCAAAAATTTCCTGATAAATACTAGAAACAAGCTATCTGTGAAAATGGTTGGTGATGGGTGCATTTATTTCACAGAGGTAAACCTGTGTTTTGATTCACCAGGTTAGAAACACTCTTCATGTAATATTTACAAAGAGACATTTCTGAGCCCATTGACGCCCCTAGTGAAAATCCAAATATCCCATAATAAAAACCAGAAACAAGCTCTTCGTGAAAATGCTTTGTGATGTGTGGATTCCCCTCACAGAGTTAAACCTGTGGTGTAATTTACCAGGTTAGAAAATGTATTTTTTATAGAATATAAGACGGGACAATCCTGAGACCACTGAAGCCTGTAATAATAATTTTAAAAACTCAAGCAATATAAACTAGAAACAAGTTACATGTGAAAATGTTTTGTAGATTCACGTCACACAATGGAACCTGTGCTTTGATTCACCAGGTTGGAAACACTTTTCTTATAGAATCTATGAATGAACACTTCTGTGCCCTTTGAGTCCTATTGTTAAAAACAGAATATCTTGTGATAAAACTAGAAACAAGCAAACTGTGAGAATGCTTTGAGATGTACAGTTTCACCTCCCAGAGTAAAATTTCAGTTTTGATTAGCCTTTTTTTTTTTTTTTTAGAATCTACAATAAGACATTTCTGAGCTCATTAAAGCCTATAGTGAAAAACCAAATATCCTTCAAAAAAATCCAGAAACAATTTATCTGTGAAAATGCTTTGTGATGTGTTGACTCATATCACAGAATGGAACTTGTGTTTTCATTCACAAAATTGGAAACATGCATTTGTATGAACAGACATTTCTCAGCCCATAGAAGCATATAGCGAAAAACTGAATATCCCCTAATAAAAACTAAAAAGTTGTTTGTCAAAATGCTTTGTGCTATGTAGATTCATCTCACAGAATGGAATCTGTGTTTTGATTTATCAGGTAGGAAACACTCTTTTTATAAAATCTACACAAGAACGTTTCTGAGTTCTTTGAAGCCTATAGTGAAAACTCAAATATTCCCTGATAAAAAGTAGAAACAAGCTATCTGTGAAAGTGATTTGTGTTGTGTGAATTCATCTAACAGAATGTAACTTGGATTTTTATTCACCAGGTTGAAAATACTCCTTTGTAGAATGTAAGAAGGGACATTAATTAACCCTTTAAAACCCATAGTGAAAAACCAAATATCCTGTGATTAAAAACTAGAAACAAGCTATCTGTGAAAATGCTTTGTAATGTGTGGATTCATCTCACGGAATAAAACCTGTGTTTTTATTCACCAAGTTGGAAACACTCTTTTTATAGATTCTACAAAGGGAAATTTCTTAGCCCTTTGAAGCCTGTAGTGAAAAATCAAATATTCCAGGATTAATAGAAACAAGCTCTCTGAAAATGCTGTGTTACGCTGTGGATTCATCTCATAGAGTTAAACCTGTGTTGTGAATCAGAAGTTTAAAACACTCCTTTTGTGACATCTACAAAGGGACATTTCTGGAGCCCCTGAAGCCTGTAATGAAAAACTGAATGCCCTGCAATAAAAACTAGAAACAAGATACCTGGAAAAAATGGTTTTCGATGTGTGGATTCATCTCACAGAAATAAACCTGTGTTTGATTCACCAGGTTAGAAACACTCTTTTTGTAAAATCTATGAAGGAAAGTTTCTGAGACCACTGGAGACTGTAGTGAAACACCAAATATCCCATGATAAAAACTAGAAAGAAACTCTCTCTGAAAATGCTTTGTAATGTGTGGATTCATCTCACAAATTTTAATCTGTGTTGTGATTCACTAGGTTAGAAACATTGTTTTTGTAGAATCTATGAAAAGACATTCCTGAGCCAAATGATTCCTATTGTAAAAAACCATATATCCCATGATAAAAACAAGAAAGAAACTATCTTTGACAATGCTTTATGTGTGGATTAATCTTACAGATTTAAACCTGTGTTTTGATTTTCCATGTTAGGAACACTCTTTTTGTATAATCTACAAAAACATCTGCATTTCTGAGTTCTTTGAAGCCTAAAGCGAAAAACCAAATATCCTACAATATAAAGTAGAAGAACTGTATCTGTGAAAATGCTTTTTGATGTGTGGATTCATCTCACAATAATAAATCTGTGTTTGATTCCCCAGGTTGGAAACACTCCTTGTAGAATCACTGAAGGGACATTTCTGAGCCCACTGAAGCCACTACAAAACATCAAATATCCCGTGATAAAAACTAGTAACAAGCTATCTGTGAACACACTTTGTGAAATGTAGATTCATCTCTCAAAATGGAACCTGTGTATTGACTCACCTGGTTGGAAACACCCTTTTGGTAGCATCTACAAGTGCATATTTCCGAATCCACTGATTTCGATAGAGAAAAACCAAATATCCCATGTAAAAACTAGAAACAAGCTATTTGTGAAAATGCTTTATGATATGTGGATTCATGTCACAGAGATTAACCTGTATTGATTCACCAGTTGGGAAAAGTCTGTTAGAATCAGTGAACAGACGTTTCTGATTCTGTTGAAGCCTATTGTGAAAAAAACAAATATCACTCAGTGAAAACTAGAAACAAGCTATCTGTGAAAATGCTTTCTGGATTCACCTCACCGATTTAAACATGTGTTTTGATTCTCCAGGTGAGAAACACTTTTTTTGTAGAATCTATGAAGGGACGTTTATGAGCCCTTTGAAGTTTATGGTAAAAAAACTGAATATCTCATGATAAAAACTAGAAACAATCCATCTGTAAAAACCCTTTGCAATGTGGTATTCATCTCATGGTTATACACGTGTTTTGAGTTACTGTTTTAGAAGTAGTTTTTGTGTAGAATCTCTGAAGAGACATTTCTGAACGCTTTAAAGCCTATAGTGAAAAAACGAATATCACCCGTTGAAAAGTAGAAACAACCTGTTTGTGAAAATGCTTTGTGATATGTGGATTCATTTCACAGAGTTAAATCTGTGCTTTGTTTTACCAGGTTAGAAACACTCTTTTTGTGAAATCTACGAAGGGACATTACTAAGCCCATTGAAGCCTATAGTGGAAAACAAAATATCCTGGAATACATACTAGAAACAAGCTATACGTGAAAATGCTTTTGTGATGTGTGGATTCACCTCACAGAATGGAACCTGTTTTGATTCACCTGGTTGGAAACTCTTTTTGTAGAATCTACGAAGGGAAAGCTTTTAGCCCATGTAATTCTATAGTGAAAAATGAAATATCCCATGATAAAAAAAAAAACAACTAGAAACAAGCTGTCTGTGAAAATGCTTTGTGATATGTGTACTCAGCTCACAGAGAAACCTATGTTTTGATTCACCAAGTTGGAAACACTCATTTTGTGGAATCTGAAAATTACATTTCTGAGCCCATTGATTCTTACGGTGAAGAACTAAATATCCCATGATAAAAAGAAGAAACAAGCTATCTGTGAAAATGCTTTGTAATATGGGGATTCATCTCACAGAGTTAAACTGTGTCTTAATTCAGCAGATTAGAAAAACTCTATTTGTAGAATTTAGGAAGGGACATTTCTGAGCTTATTGAAGCCTATAGTGAAAAACCGAATATCATGCAATAAAAACTAGGAACAGGTTATCTGTGAAAACGCTTTCTGATGAGTGGCTTAATTAAATATCTATTGTGATTCACCAGGTTAGAAAAACTCTTTTTGTAGACTCTAAGAAATTTCTGAGCTGTTTGAAGCCTATAGTGAAAAATAGAATATCCCAGGATAAAAAATAGAAACAACCTATGTGTGAAAATGCTTTGTAGTGTGTTGATTCATCTCACAGAATGGAACCTGTGTTTTGATTCACCTTGTGGGAAACACTCTTTTTGTAGAATCTGCAAACGGACATTTCTGAGACCATTGAGGCCTATAGTGAAAAACAGATATCCTGCAATAATAACTAAAAAGAACCCATCTGTTAAAATGCTTTTGTGATTTGTGAATTCAATTCAGTGAGTTAAACCTGTGTTGTGATTCACCAGGTTGAAAACACTTTCTTTTTAGATTCTAAGAAGGCAAATTTCAGTCTGTTGAACCCTACAGTGAAAAACTGAGTATCCCTGATGAAAACTTAACAGCAAGCTATCGAAAAAATGCGTTTTGATGTGTGGATTCATCGCTCAGTTTAATTTGGAATGTGATTCACCAGGTTAGAAATCGTCTTTTTGTAGAATGTTCAAAAAAACATTTTCTGGGTTCATCGAACTGTACAGTAAAATGCAAATATTTCGTGACAAAAACTAGAAATAAGCTGTGTGTGAAAATGCTTTGTGATGTGTTTATTCATCTCACAGAATGGAGCCTGTGTTTTAACAGAGCTTGTTAAAACCACACCTTTTGTAGAACATACGAACGGATATTTCTGAGGTCATTGCTATAGTGAAAAAGCAAATGTCCTGTGATAAAAGCTAGAAACAATATATCTGTGAAAACGCTTTATAATGTGTACAATCATCTCACTGATGTAAACCTGTGTTTTGATTCACCAATTTAGAAACTCTGTTTTAGAATCTAAGAAGGGATATTTCTAAGTGCATTGAGGCCTATAGTAAAAAACCGAATATCCCGTGATAAAACCTGTAAAAATGCTTTGTGATGTGTGCATTTATCTCACCTAACTAAACGTGTGTCGTAATTTATTAGGCTAGAAACACTATTTTTGCAGAATCTACGAAAGGAAATTTCCGAGCCCTTTGAAACTGATAGTAAAATTATATATATATTCCACAATAAAAACTAAAAACAAGCAAAAACTAAAAACAAAAACTAGAAACAATGGTTTGTCATGTGTAGATTCATCTCACAAAATGGAAGTTGTGTTTTGATTCACCGGGTTAGAAACACTCTTTTTGTACAATCTATTAACAAATATGTCTGAGCCATTTGCAACCTATAGTGAAAAACTGAATATACCCCCATAAATACTAGAAACATGCTATCAGTGAAAAATGATTTGTGATGTGTGAATTTATCTCATTGAATGACACCTGCATTTTGATTCACTAAGTAGGAAACACTGTTTTCATAGAATCTGCAAACAAACATTTCTGAGTCCTTTGAAACATATAGTGAAAATAGAATATCTTCCGATAAAAAATGGAAACAAGCAATCTGTGAAAATGCTTTGTGATATGTGGATTCATCTCACAGAATGTAACCCGTGTTTTCATTCACCAAGTTAAAAACACTCATTTGTAGAATTTACGAAGTAACATTAATGAACCTATTGAATCCTATAGTTAAAAATTAAATATCCACCAATAAAAACTACAAACTAGTTATCTGTGAAAATTTTTTGTAATGTGTGGATTTATCCCACAGAATGTAACCTGTGTTTTGATTCCAGGTTGGAAACTTTTTTTTTTTTTTTTTTTTGTAAAATCTAAGAACGGACATTTCAGAGCCCTTTGAAGCCCATATTGAAATAACAAATATCCCCAAAACAGACATTTCTGAGCCATTTGAAGCCTATATGGAAATAAGGAATATCCCCAGATAGAAACTAGAAACAAATTATCTGTGAAAATGCTTAGTGATGTCTGGATTCCCCTCATGGAGTTAAACCTTTGTTGTAATTCATCAGATTACAAACACTCTTATTGTAGAATCTACAAAGGGACATTAATGAACCATTTGAAGCCTATAGTGAAACACAGAATATTTCACGATAAAAACTGGAAACTAGCTATCTGTGGAAATGCTTTGTGGTGTATGGATTCCCATCACAGAGTTAAACTTGTGTTGTAATTTACCGGGTTATAACATCTTTTTGTAGAGTATATGAAGTAACGTTTCTGAGTCCATTAAAACCTACAGTGAAAGACCAAATATCCCTCTTTTAAAACTAGAAACAAACTATGAAATTGCTTTGTGATATGTGAATTCCTCTCACAGAATGGAACCTGTGTTTTGACTCACCAGGTTGGAAACAAGTTTTTTGTAGACTCTACTAACAGACATTTCTGTGCTTATTGAGGCCTATTTTGAAAAACAGAATATCTCACAATAAAAACCAGAAAGAAGCTATCTGTGAAAATGCTTGGTGATGTTTGGATTCACCTCCCAGAATAAAACCTCCGTTTTGTTTAACCAGGTTAGAAACACTCTTTTTGTGGAATCTACTGAGGCCTATAATGAAAAACCGAATATCTTGCCAAAAAAACTAGAAGCAAGCTATCTGTGAAAATAATTTGTGATGTGTGGATTCATCTCACAGAATGGAACCTGTGTTTTGATTCACAAGGTTGAAAACACACTTTTTGCAGATTCTACGAATGGAAATTTTTGAGCCCTTTGAAGCCTATAGTGAAAAAGTGAAAATCCCCGATAAAAACTAGAAACAAGCTATCTGTAAAAATGCTTTGTAATGGGTGGATTCATCTCACAGAGTTAAACCTGTGTTTTTATTCAACAGGTTAGAAATACATTTTTTCTAGAATCTACAAAGGGACATTTCTGACCCCATTGAATCCTATAATGAAAAACCAAATATCCTGTGACAATAATTAGAACAAGCTACCTGTAAAAATACTTTGTGATATGTGACTTCATCTTTCAGATTTAAACCTGCATTTTGATTCACCAGGTTAGAAACACTCTTTTTTGTAAAATCTACATTGGCGTATTTCTGAGCCCATGGAAGACTATAGTGAAAAAACAAATATCCCACGATAAAAACTAGAAACAAACTCTCTGTGAAAATTCTTACTGATGTGTAGATTGATCTCAAAAAGTTAACCCTGTGTTTTTATCTAAGTCTTTTTATAGAATCTACAAATGGACATTTCTGAGCCCTTTGAAGCCTACAGTGAAAACCAGAATATCCTGCAATAAAAACTGGAAACACATTATCTATGAAAAATGCTTTCTGATATCTGGTTTTATCTCACAGAATGGAACCCATGATTTGATTCACCTGGTTGGGAACACCCTTTTTGTACAATCTAAGAAAGGACATATCTGACCCTATTGACACCTATGGTGAATACCAGAATATACCTGGATAATAACTAGAAACAAGATATCTCTGAAAATGCTTCATGATTTGTGGGTTCATCTCACAGAGTGAAACCTATGTTTTCATTCACCAGGTTGGAAACCCTCTTTTGGTTGAATCCGTGAATGGACATTTCTGAGCCCTTGGAAACCTCTAATGAAAGACCGAATATCCTGCATTAAAATATAGAAACAAACTATCTGTGAAAACACTTTTGATGTATGGATTCTTCTCACAGAGCTAAACCTGTGTTGTAATTCATTAGGTTAGAACCACTCTTTTTGAAGAATCTACAAAGAAACATTTCTGAGTCCCTCTATTTCTATTGTTTGGAATAGTTTCAGAAGCAATGGTACAAGCTCCTTTTTGTACCTCTGGTAGAATTTGGCTGTGAATCCCTCTGGTCATGGGCTTCTTTTGGTTAGAAGTCTATTATTTATTGCCTCCATTTCAGAACTTGTTATTGGTCCATTCACAGATTTGACTTCTTCTTGGTTTAGTCCTGGGATGGTGTATGTGTCCAGAAATTTATCAATTTCTTACGAATTTCCTAGTTTATTTGAGTAGAGGTGCTTATAGCATTCTCTGCTGCTAGTTTGTATTTCTGTGGGATCTGTGGTGATACCCACTTTATCATTTTTATTGTGTCTATTTGATTATCTTCTCCTTTCTTTCTATTAATCTAGCTAGTGGTCTATTTTGTTAATATTTTCAAAAAACCAACTCTAGAATTCATTGATTTTTTGAAGGATTTTTGGTGTCTCTATTGGTGTCTCTATCTCCTTCAGTACTGCTCTGATCTTCTGCAGGAATCAATGAGCTCAGAAATATCAATTGGTAGGTACTACAAAAAAAGTGTTTATAAACAGGTGAATGAAAACACAGGTTTCATTCTAGGCAATGAATGCACACATCACAAAGTATATTCACAGATGGCATGTTTCTGGTTTTTATTGTGAGATATTCACTGTTCACAGCCATTTTTCTTCCAGGCTGCTTTTTTCATTGTCCTGTTTTTCAACACTTTCTTAAAACTAATAACAGTGTAGACCTTGTATTATTTCTGAAGAGCAGTGGGCTTATATGGGACATTGGCTTTCCATTTATATCTTGCTGAAGTTCTTAAATTTTTGCAACACATATGTATATTTTTTTGTAACCAGAAAAATAAAACATTTAAAAGGAAAAAAAAAAAAAAAAGAAATAAAGGGACTCTTCCCTAATTCATTTTATGAGGCCAGCATCATCCTGATACCAAACCCTGGAAGA
Source organism: Chlorocebus sabaeus (assembly GCF_047675955.1). Taxonomy (NCBI): domain Eukaryota; kingdom Metazoa; phylum Chordata; class Mammalia; order Primates; family Cercopithecidae; genus Chlorocebus; species Chlorocebus sabaeus. Next base: position 38,449,691 of record NC_132909.1, read on the forward strand.
GACACAACTAAAATAGAAAATTTCAGGCCAATATCCTTAATGAACATTGACATGAAAATGCTGAATAACATACTGGCAAACCAAATCCAGCAGCACATCCAAAAGCTTATCCACCACAATCAAAGTGGCTTCATCCCTGGAATGCAAGGCTGGTTCAAGATACACAACTGAATAAAAGTAATCCATCACATAAACAGAACCAATGACAAAAACCACATGATTATCTCAATAGATGGAGAAAAGGCCTTCAATAAAATTCAACACCCCTTCATGCTAAAAAACTCTCAAAGCATATCAATGTATTGATATAGCATATCAAAAAACAAGCAACTAGATAACCATATGATCTTTGACAAACCTGACACAAGCAATGGGAAAAGGATCCCTTATTTAATAAATGGTGTTGGGAAAACTGGCTAGCCATATGCAGAAAACTGAAACTGGACCTCTTCCTTCCACCTTATACAAAAATTAACTCACAATGGATTAAAGACTTAAACATAAGATTTAACACTATAAAAATCCTAGAAGAAAATCTAGGCAATACCATTCAGGACATAGGCATGGACAAATACTTCATGATCAAAACACCAAAAGCAATGGCAACAAAAGCCAAAATTGAAAAATGGGATCTAATTAAACTAAAGATCTTCTGCACAGCAAAAGAGACTGTCATCACAGTGAAGAGGCAACCTATAGAATGGGAGAAAATTTTTGTAATCCATCCTTTTGACAAAGGGCTAATACCCAGAATTTACAAATAACTTAAATGTACAAGAAAAACTGGGTGAAGGATATCAACAGACACTTCTCAAAAGAAGACATTTATGCAGCCAACAAACATGATAAAAAGGTCATCACCATGGTCATTAGAGAAATGCAAATCAAAACCACAGTGAGATACCATCTCTCACCAGTTAGAATGGTATTTACTAAAAAGTCAGGAAACAACAGATACTGGAGAGGATGTGTAGAAATAAGAACACTTTTACACTGTTGGTGGGAGTGTAAACTAGTTCCACCACTGTGGAAGACAGTGTGGTGATTGCTCAAGGATCTAGAGCTAGAAATACAATTTGACTCAGCAATCCCATTACAGAGTATATACACAAAGGATTATAAATCATTCTATTATAAAGATACATGCACACATATGTTTACTGTGACACTGTTCACAATAGCAAAGACTTGGAACAAATCCAAATTCCCATCAACTATAGACTGGATAAAGAAAATGTGACACATATACACCTTGAAATACTATGCAGCCATAAAAAGGATGAGTTCGTATCCTTTGCAGGGACATGGGTGAAGCTGGAAACCATCAATCTCAGCAAACTAACACAATAAAAGAAAACCAAACACCACTTTCTCACTCATAATTGGGAGTTGAACAATGAGAACACATGGACAAAGGGAGGGGAACGTCATACAATAGGTTCTATCATGGGTTGAAGTCCTGGGAGAGAGATAGTATTAGCAGAAATACCTAATGTAGATGATGCATTGATGAATGCAACAATCCTCCATGGAACATGTATACCTGTGGAACAAACCTGCACATTCTGTACATGTACCCCAGAACTTAAGAAGAAGAAGAAAAGAAAGAACGATGTTCACGAAAGATCAGAAAGTCCAAGCATGTCATAAATGGTCTGTGTGAGTCACAATAAGTGGATTTATTTTTAAAAACTGAAAACATTTATATGATCAAGTTGTCTATAACTAAAAAGAAATTATACTGGTATTTCTAGAAATTTGGTTAGATGTGAAAGATAAAAGACATATACACTAAATGATTGGTTAGAGCAATGAAATTTTCTTATGACTGTTTTACTCAATAAATTATGAGATTTTAGTTATTTTAACCAAAAGTTCAACTTTTATCACATCTCACCATTTTCTTCTTTTAAATAATGTAAAGTAATAACGCTCCCCTTAACCTCATTTTCAGCTCATGTAAGTTTTTTTTTCTTCAAATTCTGTTAGTTGTGGCCTGCTGCTAACAATATTTTCTTAAAGATCTATAAGAAATATTTTCTTTCAACATCATATTCTGTACATGGCAGAAAATCTCTTCTTCTGCCTTTGGTAACTTGCCTAATAGATTGAAATGTTTATCAAAACAATGCCTGTGCCATTATTGTTAAGTTTTGGTTTACTTAGGAAAAAAATTAAGATAAAAAATTTTTTATTAAGGTTATTATATCCATGTCTTAAACACTGACAACAAGTAAAGCCTCAACTTCAGATCTAGTAGAAGATGCCAATAAAAATAAACTGCATTCTTGAGCCATGGAGCCAGAAATTAAAGCTATTCAATTCCTTGGGGCTGAGGGAATGTCATGGAATGGGTGGGCATATGAGATTTTAAGGGACAGTTAATGTAAAAGGCACACTGATGCAAGACCAGTATATGGGTCCCAGCGTCAGATTAATCAGGTTTTTGGATGCATTAACCATCTCCTTAATAAATGTTATGAAGGTTATAAAAGGCTTATGGAAGTTATATCTTGTGAAGATTAAAACTCTATAGATTATTTATAAAATTTTCAAAAACAAATTTAATTGGCTTCATGTTGTTTTTATTAGGGTTTATTGTTTGGAAATTTAAGTCCTCTCTCAAAGAATGAAGGTTTTCACCTTTATATTGTTGAATCTTAAATTATTGCTTTTGTCAAATGAATGACTTATTTTACAGTGACCTGTGATATCGTGTTCTAAAATTTTAGTATTTAAAATACTTTACTAAATCAAATTATAAATCATGATCTTTTCTGACCTTAATCCTTTAAGATATTAGATTTTCTAAAGTCCAAAAATGACATAATTTGACTTATTTGCTATAAAAATTATACAGACAGCATTGTCAAATATGAAATAGTGCTTCTTTTGGGGGGACTGTATTTGTATAAATATGGTATTAGCATGTGTTCCATAACTATCAGAAACTTTTATAATTCTGATATAACAGTGTACATTATCAGTGATAATTACAAATATTATGTTAAATTATTGTGTGCAACAGAGGTGACAAATTTCCTTGTCAATTGTGTCTTTGACTATGGGTTCCCTAAAACATTTTGTCATCCATGAACAGTTGTTATCTTGTTTTGCCCTCTTTAGAAGGTGGTTTTATAATCAGCTATAAAACTCCAACAGGTACTCTTGAATACAAGTTTATGATAACTTTAAAAACAGTGACATCAGAATAGAAGAAAAACTTTCAGGACTCATGAAGAACTAAAATTTTCATGAATATCAAGTAGAACAGGAAGTAACTACATGGAATGAACTAATAAAAGACTGAAAAAATCTTTTTGACTTTTTTCTTAAAATGTTGCTGATTCTTTTTTTGTTTGTTTTTTCAGAGTCAAGGAAACTGTTCTTTTGAGCTATTGACAACTTTTCACAATTTTGTATACTCCTATGAACAAAATTTAGATCATATTTGTTTCTGATTTCTCCAAAATTTGGAAACTATTTTTGAGTATTCTGAACTTATGGCAATACAGTTATTTGTGTACGGAATATGAGAATCTGTTTTTATTCCTAGCATGTTATAATTGGAGAAACTGTTTATTTTACCAAGGTTTGGCTAGAATGGTGTGCTTTCCTTTTAGAAATCAAACCTGACTTATGGAGCCAATAAAAGCCCCTTGGGAAAACTGGCCTTATACCTTGCTACACGGTTCCTGTACCAGGTTCCTGACCTGTGATAATTAAAGAATGTCACTTTTTGACAAGAACGGGAGCCTCAAGTTTATCTGGGAACCTCAAGAGGAGAAGAATTCACCCAATTCATAGATATTTGATGGTATAAACCCATGGCTGGACTCGGCTATAAAAAAAGTCTGATCCAACATTTCTTATATGAAACAAAGTTTCATGAAAGTCAATTTAAAACCCTATGTAAAAAACAATTATCCTTGCTGCACTGTATACAAATAATCATACCAAGTATAAGATAGCCAATGAGTCCTGCCATAATTTGTCTTTAGTAAAAATGAAAAATGAGAGAATATTCATGATTCAAATGCTGTAATATACCTGTTGTTGGATTCTAGTCTTGCCTAATGTTTTTCTATTATCATTATTTACTGTTTGGGCCAAATGCTAATTTTTCTTGGCTGCAAGTCTTCATAATATTGTCTTCAATTCTTTTCTTGTTTTCCCCATTTTTCCTAATTTGGAGTCCCTGAAAACTAAGCTGTGCTTTTATAAAGCCCTGTGAGCCGAAGCAAGACAACTTATAACTCAGAAGACAATATCAGCAACCTATTTACATACATAAGCCACTTTCATACCTGGCAACTGATGTACGGACTTCAGAGTAACGTGGCCTCTACTGATTTTCCAAGATTACTCTTTTGTTCTTTGTTTTTTTTCTTCCTTCTTTCCCCTATTTTCTCTTCAGAGGACATGAAACTTGATGACCTGCTAAAAATGAACTTTCCTAATAACTTGCGACCTATTCATATAGGAATAAATCATTCTAGCTATGAGAGATCAGACAAAATATGTGACCAAAGACTCATTTTATCTTAAAATACTTTCTTCAATGGATTTTTAAAAAGAAAAGGGGCAAAATGTGAAAGGAAAAGAAATCTTGAAGCCCACCTTCACTTTGAGTTGTCTCACCTTTTCAGACTAAACCAATGTACATCTTACACATATTTAATGATGGATATCTCGCGTCTCCCTATAATGTATAAAACCAAGCTGTGCCCCTGCCACCTTGGCCACATGTTATTTGGACCTCCTGGGGCTGTGTTAGTCATCCTCAACCTTGGCAAAGTAAACTTTCTAAATTAACTGAGACCTGTCTCAGATTTTGGGGATTCACAAACCTATACAGTTTGTGAATCCTCAAAGGTTATAGTAACCAAACGTCATAGTTCTGGTACAAAAACCATGACACAAAAATCAACAGAACAGGTTAGAGAAGGTTGTAGGCTGCACTCCTATAACCATCTGGTCTTTGACAAAGTCTATCATTAGAAGCAATGGGGAACGGACCCCCGGTCAATGAATAGTACCAGGATAACTAGTTAGCTATATTGAGAAAATTGAAAATGGACAACTTCCTTCCAACATTTAAAAAAAATAAACTTAAGATGGATTAAAGACCTAGATGTAAAACCTAAAGCTGTAAAAACCCTAGACAAAAGCCCAGAACATACTATTCAGGACATAGGCCATAGCAAAAATTTTATGATCAAGTTTCCAATAGCTATTGCAACAAAAACATAGACAAGTGGGACCTAAGTAAACTAAAGAGATTATGTTCAACAAAAGAAACCATCAGCAGACTAAACAGACAACCTACAGAATGGGAGAAAATATTTGCAAACTATGCATCTGACAAAGGTCTCATATTGAGAATCCATAAGGAACTTAAAAATATTTGAAGCAAAAACTAAACAATTTCATTGAAAAATAGGCAATGGAAAAGAACAGACACTTCTCAAAAAACACATAAATGCAGCCAACAAACATGAAAAAATGCTCCACTTTTAAAATCACTAATCATTAAAGAAATGGAAATCAAAACCACAATGTGACACCATTCCACACCAATCACAATTGCTATTAATAAAAAGTAACAGATGTTGGTGAGTTTGTAGAGAAAAGGGAAGACTGATACACTTCTGTTGGGAAGGTAAATTAATTCAGGCATTGTATAAAGCAGTTCAAAGATTTCTCAAAAAACTTAAACAGAACTACATTTGGCCCAGCAATGTCGTTACTAGATACATACACAAAGAAATATAAGTTGCTCTACCAAAATGACACATGTACTTGTATGTTTATCACAGCATTATTCACAGTAGCAAAAACATGGAACCAACCTAGAGGCCCATCAGTGGTGGGCTAGATAAAAATTAAAAAAAAAAAAAAAATACCAAAAAACCAAAAAAACGCATATAACCTGACATGATTGCTCACGCCTGTATTCCCAGCACTTCAGGAGGCTGAGACAAGTGGATTACTTAAGGTTAGGAGTTTGAGCTAAGCCTGGCCAGCATGGTGCAACACCATCTCTTCTAAAATACAAAAATTAGCTAGGCATGGTGATGCATGCCCGTAGACCCAGCTACTTCGGAAGCCAAGGTACAAAAATGCCTTGAACCTGAGAGGGGCAAAAGTTGCAGTTAGCTGAGATTTTGCCACAGCACTCCAGCCTGGGTGACAGAGTGAGATTCTGTCTCAAAATAAATACATAAATAAATAAATAAATAAATAAATAAATAAAGTGGTACATATACATCATGAAATACTGCACAGCCACAATCAATCAATCAATAAAATGGCTTTTGCAACGAAATGGATGTAACTGGAGGCTATATCAAGCAAATTAACAAAGCAAATTAACACAAAAACAGAAAACCAAAAGCATATATTATCACCTATAAGTGAGAGATAAACACTGGCTATACATGGTCCAAAACAGGGACCAATTGATACTAGGGCCCGTGTGAGGGTAGAGGGTGGAAAAGAGGTGAGGACTGAAAAACTACCTATCCCTATCAGATACTATGCTCACTACCTCAGTGACTAAATTGCTTTTTCCACGAAACCCCAGCAACATACAATTTACCTACATAACAAAGCTGCACATGTACTGCCTGAACCTAAAATATAAACCAAAAAAGATTAAAAAAAAATAAAGAACGTCAATAACATACTTAGTAAACCCACAAGTGTTTGAAAATCAAATGACAAACTTCTAAATAATTCACAAAGAAACAATCAAAATTTAGAATACATTTTGAATTGAAAGACAATAAACATCTGAAGCGCTAAAAATATAGAGATGGCTTTAGTCCCAAAACATATCTAAAAACATTAAAATTTTAATGGGATGGTAATTGGTATGTGATATGATTAAGTACTTTAAAGTTTATACAAAAATGAGAACCTGGCCGGGCGTAGTGGCTCATGCCTGTAATCCCAGCACTTTGGGAGGCTGAGGTGGGTGGATCATGAGATTAGGAGTTCAAAGCCAGCCTGGCCGAGGTGGCGCCACCTCGTCTCTACTAAAAATACAAAAATTAGCCGGGCGTGGTGGTGGGTAGCTGTAATCCCAGCTACTCAGGAGGCTGAGGCCAAAGAATCACTTGATCCCAGGAGGCAGAAGTTGCAGTGAACCGAGATCATACCACTGCACTCTAGCCTGAGCAACAGAAGAAGACTCCATTTCAAAAACAAAAAAACAAAAACAAAAACAAAATATAAAAACGCCACTTTATTCACCAAAAGAAAAAAGAACAACAGTGAGCAGTGAGTAGAGGTCTGCTTCTATGGGTTATCAGAAAATATTATAACCCTACAGTAATGTGATGGTACAAAGCACAACAACAGCAGTATTGTGACTATCCAACATAAAATATACAAGAATTTCAAAGAAGACAAATGTAATTCTTGAAATCAGTGGAAAAAAAGTATTGATTTGAGAAAGTTGGTTATTATTTGGAATTTGAAGAAACAAAACAGTAAATTTCAAATAACCTAAAGAATGAAATAAAATATAAATACTACAAGGAAGTAAGTTTTTAAAATATTCATGCCCTTTCCTCATGAAATGAAATGCAAATATCATGAAGTAAAAGATAGACAAATCTTACTACCTAGAAAAACTCATTTTTAGCAAACAATTGATAAATACTGTTAAAAAACAACAGAGTAGAAGGAAATACAAGGTATATATAACAAAATGTGAATATTCAGAATGTATAGAGATTGCTCACATAATAAAGAACTTGCAAACCCCAGTGGGAAAAGGAACAAAGAATATAAAGAGGAATTGCACAGAAAAAAAAGTATGTATTATGTATTCACAAATGAAAAAATGTTTCATCTATTTAATGGCCAAAATGTATGTTAAAATATAAGACAGCATTTCTCCCATCTCATTGGTAAAATAAAAAATACACATGCACTTTAGAAATTCACATATCACTTCAGTATTTTTACAGTTAATATTACTTTTGTTATTCTAAAAATGTTGAAAAATAAAATGATCCAAAAGCAGTATGAGAGAAATTATTGACAATATGTGTATAATATGGTTAGGAGAAACTCAAATAAGACCCCAGAGGCATAACTTTTAAATGAAGACTAACCTGTTTATACATACAAGAATTTAAAAAATATTCCTTACATTATAAAACTCAAAAAACAATTAAAAGTCAAAAAAACAAAACAAAACGACAAAAAATAATAATTTCAAAATAAATGCCACACCAGTCTCCTGTGGTCAAGATTACTCTGTTTTACTGTGAAGTCTAAACAGATTTTTCGGCATCTAGACTAATTTTGGGTTGGTATACTCCCAGAAAATTTAAGACTAGTAAATGCACACAAACTTACAACCCTGAAGCATATTATTACATAGAGGTCTTGTGTAGTTTTGCTAAAATGTGATGTAGTACCTGTCACAGAATGAGTACTTAACTGATGTTTGGTTTGATGTAGCATAGTAGCAAAAAACTTCAGAATTAATACATAATGTTCTTAAGGGATTTGCATGACTCGTTATTTTTTGGCACTTAATTTTAAAAAAATCTACATGCTTATGTTAATTTTGTAATTACTTGCCATTGTATTCATCTCAGAACACTGATGAAATAATCACAAAAATCATAGATGATATTCTCTGCTAATTAAGCAAATTTTTTCTTTGTGAAATCAATTGACTTAATTCTTCTCTTTTTTGGTATTTAGAAATCATTTCAACTACTAATTTATGACTGGTGGAATTTTGCACAGATTCTCCAAATAAAAAAAACAAGAATGACCAGTTTTGTTGGGAAAGTACTAAGTGTAAAAACCTTTTTCAGTCAATGAAAACTAATTTTCTAATTTTGCTTAGAAATTTTAGATTTAGCCTTGGTTAATAAATATAATGTTTGCTACCATATACAAATTCAAAAGACTTGTTAATTTAGATCGTCAATTTAATGTTGACCAAAGTTGCTTGAAATTTTCAAAAAAAAAATAACTTTAGGTAAGCTTAAGAAAAGCTCGATTGCATTTTTTTATAATCTCGTACTTCTGTTTTCGTTCTGATTTGGCAGGCTGCTCACTTTTTTTGTTTGTTTTTGGTTTTTTGTTGTTGTTGTTTATTTTAGGTGGATTGTGGCCATTCGTTTTCTCTCTTGTTTTATTTGATTGTTCTTCCAGAAAAAATGCAGTGCTGCATCTGGATCAAACAGTTCAGTTGGAGAAATTTAAACCTTTTGATTACAAAAGAGCTTATTTTCACTTGTCGTAGCTGACACTGAATCTATGTCTAATGGCGTAAGCAATGTGGTATTGGAATGTCTCTGAATTTTATGTTAATAAATTTACTAGCTAAATAAGTGATGGACTCTTCTGTTGATATCTGAGATGAAGAATGAGTAAAAAAAACACGTAAAAATCTTCCATACAACTAAATTTATCTTTGAATTCTTTGTAAAAATAAATTTTGTGAGATGGAAATTTAGAAAGTTTTCCTATAATTTCTTGAAATCAAATTTGACAGTACATTGTAGTCTGATCATTCTGCATTCTTTATTCTGATTCTCTAGCAACTTGCATTTTTAATGGCTCAGAAGTTGGATTTTCAATAAAATAATCACAATAGAACAATCTCCTTTCTGCATAAAAACATCACTATTTCAAGGCCAGAGAGCCCCCTTTACATGACTTGTTGAGACTTATTCAGAATCAAGCATGATTCAAGATACTGGTGGATTTGGGGTATTTGACGAGTATTCCTCTGGTGGCTAAAATGTTTTGAAGATAATTTGTGTAGCAGTCATTCAAGATTAAAGACTCCCCAGTTAATAGATTATCCAGTGAGATCACAGTTCCTGTGACAGTAGCAGAAGATGACCAGCAAGGAATTAGCAGCAGCCTAGCTGGCTTGTGTTGCATTCTCAATGAAAGCAGAAACTAACGAATAGCACTCAAAGTAATCAAGTTCCTGCTCTCTTGTCAAAAGTTGAATACGTACTGCCCCAGATATTTGGGGACTTAACACTTTCTCCAATTAAGAAAAGATGTTGAGAGCCTCTAGGAACCCATCATTCAAGACTATGGCACTAAAAAATAACACACCTAAGATTTTAATCTGCAAAGTTATTTTCTATTAAATTCATGGTCTTTTTCATGTCAGGGTGAATAATGACAATACACTGTAGCTTAGTCATTTTGCACTCTTCATTATGATTTTCCAACAGCTTGCTTGGTGTATACCCAAAAGAAAGGAAATCAGTATATCAAAGAGATTTCTGCACTCCTAGGTTTGCTGCAGCACTGTTTACAATTACTAATATTTGGAAGCAGCCTACGTATCCATTAACAGATGAAGAAAATGTGGTACATACACAGTGGAGTACTATTCAGACATAAAAAATGAGAGCCTGTCACCAGCAACATAGGTGGAACTAAAGATTATTATGTTAAAATAAAATAAGGCAGGCACAGAAAGACAAACATCACATGTTCTCACTTATTTCTGGGATCTAAAAACCAAAATACTCATGGGCATAGCAGAAGGATGGTGACCAGAGGCTGGAAAGGGTAGTGAGAGAGTGAGCGGGAGGGGGCAATTGTTAATAGACACACAAGAAAAATAGAAATAATAAATAATAAAACCTAGTATTTGATAGAAAACCCGAGTGACTATAGTCAATAATAACTTAATCATATATTTGAAAATAACGTAGTGTAATTGGAATGTTTGTAACTCAGAGAATGATTGAGGGGATACCCCATTCTCTATGATGTGCTTTTTTTCACATTGCATGCCTGTAGCAAAACATCTCATGTACTCCATAAATACTATGTACCCACAAAAATTAATAATAAAATATGAAAAAGAACCATCTTCTTTTGTGTAATAAATATGATAGTTTCAAATCCAAGGCTAGAGAGCCCCCCTGAAACAATACACGCTCTTTTGACTTGAAGAGTTTTCTCTTTGTACATAGGTAATTGTAGAACTTGACATTCTGGACCACTGACTTCCAACACAGCACGAGGGACAGTCACACATATAAAATACAATGACAGAGGAAGATTCAGCAGTAGATTCTGCTGAAAAAGTGAGCATGCCAAATTCAAATTACTTCTCAAACTCATTGATTTTTAGCTACTGAAAGGTCTCTAGGACATTATCAGACAGGGTTTTTGTAGAATCTAAGATTTAGAATGTGACCTTGAATGGGATTGTGATCATTATGCAATAATTGCTGTAAAAACCCAGGTTGGTGTTGACCACATATGACTACAATACTAAGATGGGGATAATTAAAGAGTGTTTCTTTGACAAGTTTCTCTAAAGGTGGCAGTAAACATAGTGTCTTTCACTGTTCTTTTTGCAATAGACTCCCAGACAGCGAGAGACAGCTGGCATCCCCACATCAATTCCTTACCAGCCAAGATCAGCATCTCGCCCACAACAAATTCTGGCTGTTGGTTAACATGGCATACATAGAGACATATTTGGCATTTGGTAATATCTGGGTGAGACCTTTCCAAGCTCTTATGAAGTATATGATGCATAAGGTCCATTTCTAAATACTAGAAATAGCTTGCTGTCAAAGCACATGTCCACAGTTAAGATGATGCCATGCAGAAAAACATGTGGCAATGTAATCACCAGTATTTACTTTTTCAATGGCCTTGCACATGCCTGCTACTGTACTGCTGAAGTTCAGTGTCAGTAGTTTATGTTTCCCCCTTGTGTCATCAGCCCAATGCAAAGTACCATCAAAATTACACCTGGAGGTGCTAAAAGGAATATAATCTGAGTAAATGCACGTTTTCAGTCTCAACTTCCAAAGAATGGTCATAAAACAGGGTGTTTGTGTTGTTCTATCTTGGTTGTCACCTTTACAACACTGTAGGGCTCTGAAGTGTGTAGAGTGAACACCACAGAGTTCTGGTTGCCATTTTGAGGTTTGATATCATAAACTTTTTCAAAGGAAGTATGCCTGATTACAGAAATGAGTATTGTCCCCTGACAATCAATATAGAATTCTGGGTAATTCTCTTTACATTTAATAGTATCTTCTGCTAAACTTATGTTCTGTGGGGTTGTATCACTTATATCTAACATCTGAAATGTGAGGCAAGGCACTTTCATCAAAAAGGCTCTAGTCACGCCAGAGACAGCAAACCCTGGACTAACGTATTTCACATATCTTATTGTTCGGTACTTGAGCACTGTCACAGAATAATCATTTCGGTCTTCAGGACCAAAATAAGTAGAAAAATGCCTCATGGAACTTTGTTAGGTGTTAAGTGTTCCCGATTTCTCCACAAGAAGAAAACATGATAAAAGTCCTTGATTTCAGTCTTCATTGTATCACCTACTCTCATCCCAGAATGGTGACTTGTTTTTCATTTCTGAAACCCAATATACTTTGAGTCATAAGGCAAATATTTAGCCGTTTCAAATATGCTGCCTAGAACTATTCATAGAGGCATTTCACCAGGGTTTTGAAGGACCTGAAGTGACATTTGTTTCCACATTTTCGAGAAGCAAGTTATCATTAGATTGTGTTTGTTTACTATACACGAACACAGTCTGTTCTAGTCTTCATAGTGTGGAACTATATTTGTCTGTAAAGAACCCATACACTTTAAACTTCAAAGTGGTTTTCTGTTGATGACCTTTATGTATATATCCACTTCCCTCTCCAGATTTTTGCCAATCTTTGGTGGAAAAACAGCTTTTTCTTCTATCTTTCTGGATCTTGTGGCCATGACAAATGCCACTTGTAAGAAGCAGTCTAACAGTACTGGATCAATATAATATTCATGCATTACTTTCTGGGCATCTTCACTGACTGCTTGTTATGCCTTCCTTTAGCTCATCGCAGAATGAGAAAATGGGTTTTAACTGTTTGAAAATGACATCATATTAAAATCCAACATAAAAGAGGCATACAGAAAGTTCATCACTGTTTAAAATCAACTTACATTTACCAGCAATTCTACAAATTATCTTCTTTCTGTAACTTAAAAATTTAGTAGACAGCAACTATATTAGGATTCTTTCAAAGCATCCTGTGGTGATTATGGAATCACACCTTTGTATCTCCACAGAATGACTTTAAATCTTTTATTAAGTCTAATATGACTTGGCAAAGCAGTATCTCACAAGGAAACCAAGTCTACCTTGGAACTACTACGTTGTTAAACAATTTTTCAAGTTATCCAGAAACACTAAAAGTAAACACCACTTACCTCAAAAATCTTCTCTGGCACTACATCTTCATTTGTATACTCTTTCATTGTCATCTTGCAAAATGACATATTACCAGATTTTGCTGGTAAAAACTGATAACATTTACATTTTCATCATGCTTAACAGTTTACAGAAGCATTATTCATTTTCTTTTTTCACCCTGTGGCAACACTTCATGACTGTAAACCACCGAGACTCTCATCATCTCATTTTTGCAGAGAAATAACACAAAGAAATATGTTTTGTTTTTTTTTTTTTACTAGCTAGCAGCTTGTAATTTATGTATTAGAACAACCATTTAAATTGTTCTTTTTTGAGCTATATCTATTGCAATAATTTCTTAACATTAGATTTGCTTTTCTATGATGTGCTAGGACATGAACCCAGGCAAAAAAAAAAAAAAAAGGTTGGGGCCTCCTTTAACATGGACCTATATTTTCTGGGCATTAAGGAGATCATAAAAACACCATCAAAACTAAAAGTTAAAGTGTATTGATTAAATTTTTAAAATAATAATGAGACACAAAAAACAACAATTTATTTTTGTTGAAACAAATGTTTTATAATTATTGCGATCTTTTCAAGAGACAGGGTCATGCTATGTTGCTCAGGCTGCAGTGAGAGAGGGTGCCGTGGCTATTCACTGGCACCATCATTTCACACTACAGCCTTGAATTCCTGGGCTCAGGTGATTTTCCTGTCTCAACCTCTGGAGTAGCTGGGACTACAGTTGTGCACCGCTGCACCTGGCTTTCGTGATTTTTCCCCAGTTGAAAAATAGTCAAACCTTAGACAAATTTCTTAGTAAGTCAAGCATAGTTGAACCATTTTTTTCCCTTACCAACTCTATAATTGATACACCTTGTCATTATTGTATTCACTTTATGATCCCCAGAAATAGACTCTTACTATGCATGAAATCTGGGCGATCTTTGGTTGTCTTCTTGGAAGAAATAATTTACCCAAAAGACCAATTTGTAAAGCAAGCAAAAGTTTAATTGGAGAAATACAAGAATACTCCAAGAGAGGAGTGGGCTGACCCTGCTAGAAACACCCCCAAGACATTCTGCATTGTGATCTTTTGTCTCAGTTCTTTTTTTACCCAGTTCTCACCAAAGTTTGGGGGATCCTCTCTTACTGTGTTTAATGCACATGCACTGGAACCAGTGATCAATGTGAATCCTATCTAATGGTGGCACTGCTTATTACTGCCACCCCAGAAGGTATAGCCATGAATTTTGTACTAATTGTGCCTGCTCAGCTCTCAGGAATTCCTCTTTTGCCTTTTTCCTTCCTTATCATAATCTAGTTAACAATATTCTGACAATTCGACCATGGAGTGAGTGCTGGGCATCCTAAAAGGTGTTCCTGGGCATTCTTTCCAACATGGATACCCCCCTCCATGCTTGCTCATATTGACTGTCTACTCTTACATTTCTCCCTCAAGGAGTTAGGGCTCAGAAATCTTTTGGGAGATGGGACAGAGGTCATTCTCTGAAGCTGCTTGCTGCTGAGAAGGGACATCGAGGGTCTTCAGGGTCCTTCCTCCTTGCTTCCTGTCATGGTGAGGAGGATTTGACGACTGTTGTCTCTTGGAAGATTTAACCCATGGTGTCCAGAGGAGACATGTAGGGACTTGGTTGTCCTGGAAGGAAAGAAAGAGGTTGATATCCCCATCACAAGATCATTTGAAGTTTGATGGTTTCTAGGTGAGAGGAAGTAAACTGAAAAGGTTGAGAAAGCAAGGCCTAAAAATGAGAAGGAAAATAGAGGCCAGGGGTCCCAAGAAAGGGAAGAGCTGAGAATGAAGACCAGGTGACACCCCAGCAGAGCCAACCCTTAGCATCCCTTTCCCAAAGGTGAGAGGCCTGGTTTATAAGATCTCTAATGTGTCCTGGACATGCCCTGATCTGTTAAAAGAAAAATAGAAGAATTATATTAGAAATCTGAAAACCAAAGGAAAGGAGATACTATAACCTTTGAGAAGTAGTTCTCCATTCTGATATTTGAAGACAATGAGCTTGAGGTATGAATCCTTAAGTCTTTTCTTGGATTATGTATTTTGTTGAGACCTAAACTGTCATTAAACTTTCCATTCTAGGACTGGGATCACAATACACGTTGCCAATAAAGATCTGGTCTGCTCCTTCACTAGAAGTCTGTAGTAAAATCTGCTAGAATTTCCTTCTGTGAAGATTGCAAAAGACAAATGCTGTTTATTTTTTTCCCAAATTGTAGGAGATCAGTCAGGTGATGGAAGAAATTATAGGAAAAAGATATAAACCTTATTGGAAGACTGGGAGGCTTTGCAAAAGCTATGAAAGAGGATTTTGCTGAAGGTAGCTAAATTCTGTCAGGGTAGATAATAAGGAAGTGTAAGGGAATTCATCTAGATAAATTTGCTTAGGCCTCAGAACCTGGCCTTGAATCATCTGCATGCAGGACTGTTCTCTCAGAAGGGGGGGTGGACCATCTTAATGACCCACAAGTTGTGGTGACTCAAAGCCTTTATCATTAAATCTGGACTAAATAAATGCCCGCAGCACAGGCTTGTTGGAGCTGTAGCTGCTGTGATTCTTTATGATATCCTCTTTGTCTGTGAGCAGCCCCGTCCTCTAGCTTCAGGCCCAGACAAAAAAATCAGTGTCTGTGTACATTTTTCTTCCATCACTGGGCCAGGGTCTGCAAGTAAGACCCAGCAGGTGGTACCCCGTGTAAGGAACGCTGCAACAAATCATGACGGAACCCTTAAAAATGAAGGTGAACAGACTGTGCTGTAAGTAAATCACTGATGCCTGCTTGGGATTTCCAAGTTTGAGGGAATTGTTCAGGCTATGGTTTCATCACAGGACAACAGTTATCAGCTCAGCAGCAACAGTTTATAAAAGTATTGAAACAGCTGCTTAAAGTTCGTGGAAACTTGGTTTCACAGGCTCAATTAAGGGATACCGTGCAAACTGTTGTTTCCCATAACCCATGGGAAATAGGCATGCTAGATGTAGAGCTCTAGGAATAAGGCAGGCTAGATGTAGAGCTCTGGGAACAAGTGGGGAGAAATCTTAACATCACGCACAAGGGCAATGGTTCTCAATAACATCTCTAACGTTATGGCCCTCAGTCTGGGCTGCTTTGGTCCTGCTCTACATGGAAGAGCCCAAAAAAGGGAAGGGAAAAGAAGCTATCACCTACCTTACCGCCTTCTCCTTCTCCCTCAGTCCAGCCATTAGCAAGCAAAAATAACAAAGAGGAAATGGAGATTCTGCCTGATCCGCCTCCTCCAATAAATTGGAAAAAAAGACAAGGGATACGCTACAGCTATGGGACCCTGTCTTAGGCAAGCAGCATTAGAAGGGGAGCTCTTAGCCTGCCCAGTAATGCAAGACCAACAAGGCAATCAGGTACATGAACTCATCTCTTTTGACTCTTATAAAGAGATATGAAAAAGCATTAAAAGAAATGGAGCCACTAGTTCATTTATGAAAGGAACAATTGAAGCCATAGCAGACAACTTCTGCATGACCCCATGGGACTGGTCAGTGCTAGCTAAAACAACTTTGGAGCTCAGCCAATACCTCTGCTGGAAGGCAGAATATGATGAGTTGTGTGAACAAGTCAACCAGAATCAAGTGACTGGGCAAGACATGACAGCTGCTATGCTCGGGGGGGGTGGGGGGGGCGTCCCATGTCTGGGGTCCCCATGCCCATGTACAACAAGAACTAAATTTTGTTCCCCAAGCCTATGCACAAGTGTCTGCATGCTCTCAGGGCTTGGGACTGAATTCCCAAAAGTGGAGTTCAACAGGGATCTTTTATGAATGTTCAACAATGGCCTCAGGAGCAATTTGTTGAATTTATCAATTGGTTAACCCAGGCAATTAAGAGACAAATTAGTCATGCCCAGGCCGCTGATACCTTATTGTTGCAATTAGCTTATGAAAATGCTAATGTCAACTGCCAGCAAGCAATGCAGGCAGAGGAAAGGCAGCCACAGTTGAAGAACTTACACAAGCATGTCAACTGGTTGGGACTGAAACACACAAAGCCAAAATATTGGCTATGGCATTAAGACCTCCTAAAATGAAAAGAGAGAAAAGCCCAAATTGTTTTCTATGCGGAGAGCCAGGTCATATGAAGAGGGAATGCCCCAATAGTAGAGACCAAGGCAACTCAGGAAAAGAACCACCTTCTATATGCCCCCAATGTAAAAAGGGGAAACATTGGGCAAATCAATGCAGGTCCAAATTTGATAAAAATGGCAACCCCCTAAGTAATCAGGTGGGAAACTTCCTGAAGGTCCAGCCCCAGGCCCAGCTCCAAACTGGAGCAATGCCAGCGGCTTTCCTCAGTTGGATGCAAAGCCCACAGTCTCTCTCAGAGCAGCCAACAGTGAGAGCACAGGACTGGACTTACTCTGCCCCAATGAATTAGTGTTAAAAGAAGTACAAGACCCTAAAAGGGTTGCAACTGGAATCTGGGGCCCACTGTCTCTGGGAACAGTAGGAATCTGGGATCAAGCCTATCCAGTAAAGGAATCAGTGTGCTCACCAGGGTAATTGACAGTGATTATCAAGGTGAGATATTAGTTATGATGGAATGTAAAGGTCTGTATATTCTTCCCCCTGGATCAAAGATAGCTCAGTTAATACTTTAACCATACTGGGTTCCCAATACCCAGGGAAAGGAAAGGGGAAAGGGAAGTTTCTGAAGCATGGGAGCCACAGGAGTATATTGAAACCAATTAATTCCTGATCAGAGACCCATGATTACCTTAAAAATTGGAAATAAAAATTTTACTGGCTTATTGGACACAGGGGCAGACATTTCCATCACTAGTGATCAAAACTGGCCAGAAACTTGGTCAGAAACAAACAATTGTGGGCATAAGGGAAGCACACACAGCCAAGCAGAGCATGCGCCCCCTAACATGTGATTCAGAGGGAAGAAAATCAGTTATACAACATCTAATCATACTCATCCCTGTTAATCTTTGGGGATGGGACATATTAGCCCAATGGGGGGGGTCACTCTGCAGACCCCTTTCTAATAATGGCCACTGTTATTATCCCTCCCGTAACCCTAATGTGGCTCTCTCAAAATCCTATTTGGTTAGAACAGCAGCCTTTAAAGGGAGAGAAATTACAATAAGCCCATGAATTAGTTGAGAAGCAATTAAAAGCCAGCCATATAGAACCATTAAAAAGTCCTTGGAATTCACCCATTTTCATCATTCCCCAAAATCTGGCCAAGTGGAGACTTTTACATGACTTATAGGCTATCAATGCTAATTTGCAACCGATGGGGCCCTTTCAACAGGGCCTCCCTTCCCGCAGAGCAATTCCTCAAAATTGGCCTATACTCATTATTGACTTAAAAGACTGCTTTTGCATTATTCCCCTTGCAGAACAGGACAGAGAAAAATTTGCGTTTACCATAACAGCCATCAATAATGAAAGGGCAGCTCACTGACTGCATTGGAGACTGCTTCCTTAATGCTAAACAGTCCTACCATGTGTATCATGTAAATCAGGTTTTGCTCTCCAGTAGAAAATAATTTCCTAATTACAAGATTATTCATTTTATGGATGGTATTTTACTGGCAGATCCAATGGAGCCAGAACTTTTAGGTTTGTATGCCTCTGTCTTAAAGAATACACAGTTAATAGGTTTAATCCTGGCACCTGAAAAGGTACAAATGTCCTCTCCTTTGAAATGTCTTGGATACATACTAACTTCCTGGTCAGTAAGATCTCAAAAGTTTAAATTAAATACTAGCAACTGTCATACTTTAAATGATTATCAAAAATTACTGGGCGATATTAATTGGCTTTGCCCCACCTTGTGCATAACTTCTGATAAGCTGCAAAGACTGTTTTCTAACCTAAAGGGCAATACAGCCCTAGACTCTCCCAGGTGTTTAACTCCTGCAGCAAAAAGGGAAATGGAGGAAATAGAGCAAGCTACTTCTCAGAGACAACTAGATTGCATAGACTTAAAATATTCAGTTCAATTGCTTTTTTTTTCCCCTACTAAACATTCCCCAACAGAATAGGACAGATGGCCCCAGTGCTATGCTTCCTAGAATGGGCTTTAGACTCACATACTGGGTCTAATACTCTATATCCCTATATCCACTTAGTTAATAAAGTCATCTATTCAGGCCACAGATGATGCAAACAGCTGCTAGGTTATGACCCTGATGTCATCAAAATTGCTTTAAGTAAAAAGCAATTTGAAGCAGTAGTGTCCGTATCTCTAGGTCTTCCGATAACACTCTGATTATGCAGGCCATACAGAGCATGCCCTTCCTGCTGACAAACTAATTCAGTTCTTATCTCATATCCCTGTAGTTGTGCCTACAAAACTAGTTCACTCCCCCATACCTAATGCTTTCATGCTTTTTATTGATGGATCTGGTAAAAATGGAAAAGGGGCTAATTTCCTTACTTGTTCTGGATTTACTAGCACTCAGAGAGCTGAGGTTGGAGCCTTAATATTGGCCCAGGTGACCTTCTCCACTCAGTCTATCAACATTGTTAGTGATTCTGCTTACTCTATTTATTGCAGAACCTTGAGACAGCCCTCATTAATTCTACTCTTGACCCCACCCTGTGTGCACTTTTTCTGTGACTTCAGCAATTGCTAGATCAAAGTACGCATCCTATTTTTATCACACATACTCAAGCCCACAGCTCACTCCCTGGCCCACCAGTTCATGTCAATGATCAAGCAGACCTTCAAGCTATGACGTCACTGCTTGACCAAGCCACCCAATCACATCAATTTTTCCACCAAAATTGGAGGAACTAAACTATTTCAACTTACCCAAAGACTAAATATTATCCTGCAATGCCCAGATTGCCAGTTCACAGGCACGTCCCCTCCTTCAGCAGGTGTTAACCCTAGAGGACTAGAAACTAATCAGTTATGGCAAACAGATGTTACACACATCCCTGAATTTGGAAAACTAAGATATGTACATGTATCCATTGATACCAATTCTCACCTAATCAGTGAACATGCTTTACCTGGAGAGTCCACCCGATATGTCATTAAACATTATCTTTTAACTTTGTGTTTATGGGGCAACCCACAAAAATTAAAACTGACAATGGTCCAGCTTATGCCAGCTCACAACTTCAACAATTTTGTCACACGTGGAACATTCAACATTCCACAGGCATCCCGTATAACCCCCAAGGACAGGCCATAGTAAAACCTGTCCATTGCATCCTTAAAAATACGCTCAGAAAACAAAAAAAAAAAAAAAAAAAAAAAAGGAAAAATGTAAGGAACCTGCAACACTATTGGCACAAGCCTTATTTACCATTAATTTTTAAAAACTACAATGATAAATTTCAATCAGCTATAGAAAAGCACTTTGCTAAAACCTCTCAAGAATAAAACCCACAGTTTTATGGAAAGATGTAAACAGCAATATATGGTGTGGTCCAAGTGATTTGCTAACATGGCGAAGAGGATATGCTTCTGTTCACATCCTCTCAAGTCCTCTTTGGATTCCAGCAGGACACATCAAACCATACCATGACATGGCTAGGACCCATCCCGGTACCAGAAATGAAGAAAATGACCCTGCAGGACATGCAGCTCCGGACGATGCGGCTCCTTTGGATGACACAAGCCCTGGACATTACCTGGGGGATGCTGAAGAACACTATTCAGGAGGCTGAGCGAATCCTGCTCTGGACACAAACACCATTCACTCCAGATAATCTGTTCCTTGTTATGCTCTCTATTGTACATTGCAACTCACATAGGGTGTTGATCCTTCTTATGCTCTCACTTTGCTTGCAACTCATACCTGCTACACTCTATTGGGCTCATCTCTTAGATCCACCTTTTTTCCGGCCTGCTTCCTGGGCAGACCACCCCCTTCCCAGCCTCTAATAACATAACTGCTGGGCCAGAAGGGACTGACTTACCCCCAGTGGGGTCCCTCATTAATGACACACATTGGACTAAGGTGCCAGGTAACACTACATATCACTCTACTATCCTCCCACTGTGTGTAAGTTATAATAGTTCTAACCCTTACTGTGTACCTGCCCAAACACTATGATGGCTGCATCATGGCAAAGGAAATGCTTTCACATTCTTGGTTGCAGGTAGCCTTAAACCAGGCAATGCAATCAATGTCACTTCCCAACATTCCTTCCTGTGCTAAAGAATGTAGAAGGGAAAGTAATGGATTCCACTTTTGCTGGGAAGTCTGTCACAGGGGAGAAGCTCATAGCCTCCAGTTAGGCAATTATAATATCTTAGATCGAAGCCCACAATGCCATTTTCAGAGCGACCATACTGATGTCTGCATTCATTGTGGTATCAATCACAGTTTCATAGCCATGTCCTGTTTCCCTATAATTTGAGCCGATGGAGGGATAGGATATCCCAGACCCCAAGTACAGTCCATGCCACCCAAAGACACTTTATGGTGCCTGGGACACCTTAGCATCTCCCTTAACACCAGGCATGGGATATACCATAATTCCAGTAACAATTATACTATGATCTTTATTCTTAATCACACAGATCAGTGCCTAATTTGCACTACCCATCCATATATTTTCCTTATGGGAACCAATATTTCCATTATATCCCAAAAATCCATGTTTGTGACCCAAGTGCAGTGACAGGCTTCATTTGCCTCATGCATCACTAATTACAACATATCTCATTTAAATACTATAAGAGTCATGGTATTAAGGAGACAATCTGAAGCATTCCTATCAGTCAATTTGACATGCAATTGGCAACGTTCCTCTGTTCTTGCCACCTTAGAACATGCCCTGCCCCCGATCAGACACAAAAGATTCATAGGCACATTTATAGTCCTTATAGTCTCAGCCATAGTCAACTTGGCAACTGCTAGTGTTGCTGTGGCCTCCATTACTGAACCAGTACAAACAGCTACCTTTGCAGATAACTTGGCCAGAAATGTGTCTAACAAGCTTCTCTTACAGCAGGGTATAGATCAAAAGATTCTGGTATGCCCACAAGCCCTCAGGGCTGCCTTAGAATATGTAGGGAAGTGGCAATATGCACTGGCATTCCAACAGCAATTATACTGTGACTGGGAGCATAAGCATATCTGTGTCACTTCTCTACCTTGGTATCAATCAATACATAGTTGACACCTGTGGGGAACCGTATATAATAATTTATCAGAAGACATAAGGCAACTTAAAACTAAAATTCTAGAATCCCTAAACGTCGTATATCTACACGACCAACAAACAGCCATATGGCAGGATGTGCAAGAACATCTCTCCTGGATAGATACCCACTCCTGAGGGTCACTCCTTGATTGGAAAAGAATGTTATTGATTATACTCATGTTTATCTTATGTTATTTACTAATTCTAGGAAGCAAAGCAGGAATACAAGTCATAACCGCTGCACCAGACAAACCTGTTGCGGCATACATCTGTATTCTTCAGTCAACAAAACCTGATGTGAAAAACAGAAAAGTGGGAGATGTAGGAGATTGGTCAGGGTGGTGGGAGAAATTATAGGAAAAAGAGGCAAACCTTCTTGGAAGGCCAGGAGGTTTTGCAAAAGCTTTGGAAGAGGATTTGGAAGAGGGTTTGGCTGAAGGCAGCTGAATTCTCTCAGGGTAGATAACAAAGAAGTGAAAGGGAATTGATCTAGATAAGTTAGTTTGCTTAGGCCACGGAACCTGGCTTTTAATCATCTAGGCACAGGACTGTTCTCTCTGGAGAGGGTGACTATGTTAATCAACCACAAGTTGTGTTGACTCAAAGCCTCTGTCATTAAATCTGTACTAAATAAATGCCTGCAACACTTGCTTGTCAAGGCTGTGGCTGCTGTGACTCTTCACAGCATCCTCCTCAGTGTCAGTGAATGACCCGGTACCCTAGTCATGGGCCCAGGGAAAAAACCTGTGTCTGTGTATTTTTTCACTCCTCACTCAGCCAGGGTCTGTGGGTCAGATGTGGCACCAAATGATGTCTAAATAATGTGTTGTTTAAAAAGTCACCATGAGTGAATGAAACATACCACAAATAATGTGTCTCCATCTGATCAGAGGTCCATCTTGCTCCAAGCTCCATCTTGCTCCAAGCTCCATCTGCTCCCAGCTCTATCATGCTTGGAGCGCCAATCACTCCGAGTTCTATCTTAAGCTAAACACCTTTTGCTCTGAGCTACATCTGCTCCAACTTAAACCTTCATAAGGACTTCATCTTGATCAGAGCTCTATCTGCTCTGAGCTCCATCTGCTCTGTGCTCCATCTTGCTCATAGCTCCATCTAATCCAAGCTCCACCTTGCTTGGAGCTCCATGTGATCTGAGATCCATCCTGCTCAGAGTTGCCTCTGCTTTAAGGTCCATATGGCTCCAGGCACCATCTGCTCTTGCAGAGCTCCAATCGCTCAGAGCAATGTTCAGAGTGCCAATCACTCTGAGCTCCTTCTTGCTCTGAGCACCATCTGCTCTGAGTTCCATCTTACACCAGCAACATCTGCTCCAAGTTCCATCTTGATTGGAGCTCCTTCTTGCTCAAAGGTCTATCTGATCTGAGCTCCATCTGGTTCGGAGCCCCAATCACTCCAAGCTCCATCTTGCTCTGAGCACCATCTGCTTGAAGCTCCATCTGCTCCAAGCTCCATCTTCCTTAGAGCTCTCATCACTCTGAGCTCCAGTTGCTCTAAGCTCCATTTTTCTCAGAGTTCCAATCACTTCAAAATCCATCTTGCTCTGAGCATCCTCTGCTCAGATACCCATTTGCTCAGAGCTCCATCTTCTAGCTCCATCTTGCTGAGATCTCCAATCACTTCCAGTTCCATTTTGCTCTGAGCACCATCTGCTCGAAAGTCTATCTTACTGTGAGGGGCATGTTCTCTGAGCTCCATCTTGCTCTAAGCACCATCTGAAACCGAGCAACATTTCCTCCAAGCTCCATCTTGCTTACAGCAACTACTTGCTCACAATTTCGTTTGCTCCAAGGTCCATCTTGCTCAGAGATCCATCTGCTCTGAGCTCCATCTTGCTGAGAGCTCCAATTACTTCCAGCTTCATTTTGCTCTGAGCACCATTTGCTCTGAGCAACCTGTTTTCTGAGGTACATCTTGCTTGGAGCTGCATCTGCTCCAAGCCCCATTCTGCTCGAAGCTCCAATCACTCCGAGCTTGATCTTGCCCCGAGCACCATCTGCTCACAGCTCTAATCCTTCAGAGCAATGTTTTTAAGTTCCAATCATTCTGAGCTCCACGTTTCTCTAAGCTCCATCTTACACCTAGCAACATCTCCACGTTCCATCTTGTTTGGAGCTCCTTTTTGTTCAGAGCTCTATCTACTCCGAGTTCAATCTTGTCTGAGCTCTGTCTTGCTTGGACCTCTAATCATTCTGAGCTCCATCTTGCTCTGAGCACCATCTGCTCATCTAAAACTGAGCAACATCAGCTCTAAGCCCCATCTGCTCAGAGTTCCATTTACTCTGAGCCCCATCTTGCCCAGAGCTCCAGTTACTCCAAGCTCCGCCTTGCTCTGAGTACTATCTGCTTGAACCTTCTTTTTCTTGGAGCTCCAGTCCTCTGAGCTCCATCTTGCTAAGAGCGCCAATCACTTCGAGCTCCATTTTGCTCTGAGCCCATCTACTCAGAGTTCCATCTTACTGTGAGCAACGTTTTCTCTGAGCCCCATGCTGCTCAGAGCTCCATCTGCCCCAAGCTTTAGCTTGCTTGGAATTCCAATCACTCTGAGCTCCATCTTGCTCTGAGCATTATCTACTTGGAATTCATGTTACTCTGAGCAACATCTGCTCCAAGTTTCTCAAAGCTCTGTCTGCTCCAAGTTCCATCTTGCTCGGAGCTCTAATCACTCTGAGCTCCAACCTGCTGTAAGCACCATCTGCTCTGAGCTCTATCTAAAACTGAGCAACATCTGCATCAAGCTCCATCTTGCTTAGAGCTCTTTATTGCTCAGAATTCCATCTGCTCTGAGCACCATCTTGCTCTGAGCTCCATCTTACACAGAGGAACATCAGCTCCAAGCTCCATCTTGCTTGAAGCTCCTTTTGGTGTGAGCTCTATCTGCTCTGAGCTCCAATCACTTCATGCTCCATCATGCTCTGAGCTCCATCTGCTCCAAGATCCACCTTGCTCAGGGCTCCAATCACTCTGAGCTCCATCTTTGATTGAGCTCCATCTTGCTCTGAGCACCATCTGCTCTGAGCTCCATTTTTCTCTGAGACCATATGCTTGGAGCTCCATCTTACACTGAGCAACATCTGCTCTGAGCTTCATATTGCTCAGAGTTCCATCTTGCCTGGAGCTCCATCTGCTCTGAGCTCCATCATGATTGGAGCTCATCTTGCTCAGAAGTCCATCTTGCTTTGAGCACCATCTCCTCCACGTGTTTATTGCAGCACTATTACCAATAGGAAAGACATGAAACCAATATATATGCTTATCAATGATAGACTGGAAAAAGAAAATATGCTACATATATTCCATAGAATACTATGCAGCCATAAAAAGGTATGAGATCAAGTCCTCTGCACGGACATGGATGAAGCTGGAAGCCATCGTCCTCAGCAAACTAACAGAGGAACAGAAAACCAAACATTTCATGTTCTCACCCATAAGTGGGAGCTGAACAATGAGAACACATTTTAATACTATTACATCCTCTGAAGATGCTCTCTGTTCCTTTAACAAAGGATATTTGTACTTTGTAATTTTTTCTCTCTAAAGGATTGTGGCTTCTCCTGTCTGTGCCAGTTTAGGGTACAGGTTGACCACCTCACCTTGAAATGACCCACTCCATGTCCACACTTGGTTGGTCACTCCTGTGAACTGCTTGTTCACAGACTCTTAACACCTGTGAGTCATATGAGGGGAAGTGACCTCACATAGTATTACACCAGGAAAATTACCACGGAAAGAATTACTGAAACAAAGTGTGTGTCTGGTTACTTCAAAGAATAAACAGGAGTCAGATGAAGGTAATAACATCTTAAGGTGACGTCAGTAATATCTTAGATGACCAAGAATAATCCTGTGGGCCCCAAGAACATATTACAACATGGACTATGCCAGCAGAAATCTCACCCATCAGACAACAGCAAATGACGCTCTGGCTCAAATGTTAAAATATCCTCTCTTGGTGTGTGAAAGCACATGACCAGCAGGAAGGAAAAACATCAGGGAGACAAAGGCTTTGCTACATATCTGCGGGCTTCAGTCTCCAATGAGACACTCAGAGCCTACATCTCCTCTATTACCACTGCTGCTTTTATTGTACAGCACATTTCCATGTATGTTTCATTCTATTTTTTGAATTCTGTATTTCATTGTTCTCTCAGTCTAGTTATGAATCATCACACTTTCAATTTTCAAGTATTTACAATACATGAAATGAAAAGTTATTTTTTATATTCAGACTTTCATGGATATTTTTGTTTATTCTTCCTTGCAATACATTTTCTTATCTCCAGAGCATAATCAGATAGTGGCTATATTGGAGTAAAGCTCAATTTATCAGTTGATTAAAGAATCATTGATCTCTTCATACTGTTAAAAATACTTTTCTAAAATTGTGGTTTCATTATTTTTTATTTATACAAATCCATTTCATATTTTATACATTTTTATAGCAATTCTGATTTGGTTAAATTTTTAAAATATACTATGCTACAGAATCCTGACAGTGTCTTTTTACATCTATGATCATGAACACATGGCATTCTCATGAACTCTATGAATGTGGCTAATAATATCAGTGGATTTCCTAATGCTGAATCTCACTTGCACTCCTGCCATAAAGGATGTCTAGCCATGCTATAATATACTAATATGCTGATACAATGGCTCCTAACATTTAAAACTTTCACTTTTATATCCTTATGTCTTCTTTGTAGTAGTCTGTGTGCCTCAATCCAGTTAATGATCTTATATCCCCTCACATACTCTTCCAAAATTTTGGGGGTATAACTCTTATACCTGCTTTATAACTCTTACACAGTTTAAGTGACACTTGTTTACTGAACTTTTTTGGTGGGAGGATGGAGTCTCGCTCTCTTCCCCAGGCTGGAATGCAATGGCATGATCTCGGCTCACTGCAACCTCTGCATCCCAAGTTGAAGCTATTCTCCTGCCTGTCTCCCAAGTAGCTGGGATTACAGGTGCATGCCACCACACCTGGCCAATTTTTGTACTTTTAGTAGATACAGGGTTTCACCGTGTTGACCAGGCTGGTCTCAAACTCCTGACCTCAAGTGATCTGCCCACCTTGGCCTCCTGAAGTGCTGGGACTACAGGCATGAGCCACTGTGCCTGGCCTACTGAATTCTTGTATACTGGAACTTATTTGTGTATAAGAGCTCTCTTTTGATAGATATCTCTGTTATTTCTATTATTTCATTCACATTTACCCCTGTTGAGATAGAGATTTTAAACTGATGAACCACCCAACTGGTACTGGGTTCATAATATTGTTAATTACAGTAAAAGTAGGTATTCTTTCAGAAAATCAAGGTGGAAAGCTAAAAAAAAAAAAAAAAAAGAAAAAGAAAAAGGAAAAACACATCTACAACAAAACAAAACAAAACTTATACACTGACCCTCTCCATCCATTAGTGGCATAAACACAGAAAGATAACCAAATGGACCAAATGAGGGAGCCAGATAATCAGACCAAATTACATCAACACATTTTTCAGAAACACACCAAAGGCACCCAAGTTGAGAAACCTGGATATTCAAGTACAAAGGACTGAAGTAAGACCCTTATGTTACACAAGACACAGGTATCAACACAAAATAGACTGAACACCTAAGTCTAATCCTGAAACCAAAAAAAGCTCCCAAGGGAAAAAAAAAAAACAAAAAACAAAACATAGAGTGAGTGTCTATTTTGGGGAAACCTGAATCTGTGCACACCAGCTGCAAAAAGAAAAAATTAGGGAGAATATACCCATAAAAAATGCAATGGTTTTACCATCTCCATTTTTTTTTTAAATTTCCCAATGGGACACAGAAATAACTGCTAACAAAAGCAAATATAAATATGTTAGACAAAGGACAACTTTAAAATTTTGAAACAAGGAGAAAACAATGAACCCAAAGAAAAGGCATCTTACAGATTAGGATAAAATTATGGAAAGTCAAGTACCTGAGAGGAACTGTTACCTAACATACATAAGAAACTAAAGATACTAAGTGGGTAAAAAGATAAAACAACTAAAACCTATATTTATTCAAACAATCTGCTATTGGCATAAAAATAGAAAGGAAACCCAATGAACAGAATGAGGGAGTTCTGTATGCCATCCAAATGTATATACAGTGAACATATTTTTCAAAAGGACACAAAAAGACACAATGGGAAAAGGAAAGTCTGCTCAATAAACGATTTTGAGCAAACTGGATAGCCACATGAAACACAGTGAAATGGGACAAAAATCAATGTAAATTACATTGAAGACCTAAACTCATTCTTGAAACCACTTACTTCCCTTAGGAAACATAGGGTGAATGTGTATTTTAGAAGACTAATCAATGCACACAAGTTGCAAAATGTAAAATATAAAAATAGAAAGAAAAGAAAAATTAGAGGAAAAAACCCATAGACAATGCAATAGCTTGGCAATCTTTTTCACTGTTTTTAATTACACACAAAAGTCACCACTAATATATACATATGTGGGACTACAAAAAACACTGGATCTTATGGAGGGAAAAGAAAACAATAAACCAGAATAGAAGGTACCTCACAGACTGGAAGAAAACTATGGAAAATCCTGTCTTTGAAAGGGGTTGTTATAAAATATGTGCAGGAAACTAACACCACCATGTGGAGGAAAAACAAATACAGAAACAAAAACAAATGTTGAAGATAAATCTGGGCAAAGGACCTGAAAAGACATGTCTGAAAAGTAGATGTGAAACTGACTCACAGGTAAAAGAAAAGTTTCTCAAAAGCTCTAATTCTCACGAGAATGTCAAGGAAAACCACACTGAGATACCACTCCCATCCACATAGAATGAATGTTAAAGTTTGAAAAGGAAACTACTGGTATACACTTGCAGAAGGGGAAACTCTTCTCATACATTATTGGTGTGAATGTCAACTTGTACACACACTAGGAAAAACAGCTGGAAGTTCCTCAAACAAAGCAAAAACACCATTTCATCTAGCCATCCCACCATGGGCTGTACATGCACAGCCAATGAAACTCCTATGTGGAAGAGATACCTGCCTTGCCCTGTGTACTGTAGTACTCACAATAGCCAAGATAGGAAATACCCCTACCTGTTCATCCATTGATGAAGGGATGAGGAAACTGCAGTATACATGCAGAACAGAATATTCTTCAACCATAGAAATGCAGCCATGTGGAAAAACCTGGGGGACATTATGTTAAATAAAATGAGCCAGACAGAGAAAGGCATATACTGCATAATCTCATGCATGTGGAATCTAAAACACTTGACCGCATAGAAGTACAAAGTTCAACAGTGGTTACCAGAGGCTGGGGAGAAAAGGGGGCCTAGGCAGGAATTGGTAATGGGTACAAAGTCACACTTAGAAAACTGAGATCAACCCTGCCCTTCTCTTCTATAGCAGAGTGACTAGGGTTAATATTGTAGCAAATTTTCCAAATAGCTGGAAAGGATTCTGAATATCCTCTCCACAGACAAATAATACCTAGAGGACTTCATAGATGCTAAATATTATGATTTGATCAATATGCTAGGTGTACCTATATCAAAATGGCCCCTGCATCCTCTAGTTATATACATATACTCTAGGGCAATTTCTTTTAAAAAAATGTCAACGATGCTAAAATTCACATGGAACCATGAAACACTCTTAATTTCTTTTTTTTTTTTTAATTTATTTATTATTATTAAACTTCAAGTTGTAGGGTACATGTGCACAACGTGCAGGTTTGCTACATATGTATACTTGTGCCATGTTGGTGTGCTGCACCCATCAACTCGTCATTTACATCAGGTATAACTCCCAATGCAATCCCTCCCCCCTCCCCCCTCCCCATGATAGGCCCCGGTGTGTGATGTTCCCCTTCCCGAGTCCAAGTGATCTCATTGTTCAGTTCCCACCTACGAGTGAGAACATGCGGTGTTTGGTTTTCTGTTCTTGTGATAGTTTGCTAAGAATGATGGTTTCCAGCTGCATCCATGTCCCTACAAAGGACACAAACTCATCCTTTTTTATGGCTGCATAGTATTCCATGGTGTATATGTGCCACATTTTATTAATCCAATCTGTCACTGATGGACATTTGGGTTGATTCCAAGTCTTTGCTATTGTGAATAGTGCTGCAATAAACATACGTGTGCATGTGTCCTTATAGCAGCATAATTTATAATCCTTTGGGTATATACCCAGTAATGGGATGGCTGGGTCATATGGTACATCTAGTTCTAGATCCTTGAGGAATCGCCATACTGTTTTCCATAATGGTTGAACTAGTTTACACTCCCACCAACAGTGTAAAAGTGTTCCTATTTCTCCACATCCTCTCCAGCACCTGTTGTTTCCTGACTTTTGAATGATCGCCATTCTAACTGGTGTGAGATGGTATCTCATTGTGGTTTTGATTTGCATTTCTCTGATGGCCAGTGATGATGAGCATTTTTTCATGTGTCTGTTGGCTGTATGAATGTCTTCTTTTGAGAAATGTCTGTTCATATCCTTTGCCCACTTTTTGATGGGGTTGTTTGTTTTTTTCTTGTAAATTTGTTGGAGTTCTTTGTAGGTTCTGGATATTAGCCCTTTGTCAGATGAGTAGATTGCAAAAATTTTCTCCCATTCTGTAGGTTGCCTGCTCACTCTGATGGTAGTTTCTTTTGCTGTGCAGAAGCTCTTTAGTTTGATGAGATCCCATTTGTCAATTTTGGCTTTTGCTGCCGTTGCTTTTGGTGTTTTAGACATGAAGTCTTTGCCCATGCCTATGTCCTGAATGGTACTACCTAGGTTTTCCTCTAGGATTTTTATGGTATTAGGTCTAACATTTAAGTCTCTAATCCATCTTGAATTAATTTTCGTATAAGGAGTAAGGAAAGGATCCAGTTTCAGCTTTCTACTTATGGCTAGCCAGTTTTCCCAGCACCATTTATTAAATAGGGAATCCTTTCCCCATTTCTTGTTTCTCTCAGGTTTGTCAAAGATCAGATGGCTGTAGATTGTATATTTAGAAAACCCCATTGTCTCAGCCCAAAATCTCCTTAAGCTGATCAGCAACTTCAGCAAAGTCTCAGGATACAAAATTAATGTGCAAAAATCACAAGCATTCTTATACACCAGTGACAGTCAAACAGAGAGCCAAATCAGGAATGAACTTCCATTCACAATTGCTTCAAAGAGAATAAAATACCTAGGAATCCAACTTACAAGGGATGTAAAGGACCTCTTCAAGGAGAACTACAAACCACTGCTCAGTGAAATCAAAGAGGACACAAACAAATGGAAGAACATACCATGCTCATGGATAGGAAGAATCAATATCGTGAAAATGGCCATACTGCCCAAGGTAATTTATAGATTCAGTGCCATCCCCATCAAGCTACCAATGAGCTTCTTCACAGAATTGGAAAAAACTGCTTTAAAGTTCATATGGAACCAAAAAAGAGCCCGCATCTCCAAGACAATCCTAAGTCAAAAGAACAAAGCTGGAGGCATCACGCTACCTGACTTCAAACTATACTACAAGGCTACAGTAACCAAAACAGCATGGTACTGGTACCAAAACAGAGATATAGACCAATGGAACAGAACAGAGTCCTCAGAAATGAAACACTCTTAATTTCTAAAGCAATCTTGAAAATACAAAGTACATGGGATAAATCACTGCCATCTATTTGAAATTATATTAAAAAGCTAGTTATCTAAACAAGAGATGATTGGCATTAACCAAGAAACCCAAACCAACAGACAGAATGAGGGAGCTCAAATCACAAACCCAAATTCCTGGATAGAGTACACATTTTGTAAAAGAACACCAAAAGACAGAACGAAGAAGGGAGAATCTGTTTAATTAATTGCTTTGAAAATTGGATATCCCTATGCAAAATGAAATAGGGCCCCTATTGTGTAACAGGCACAACAATCAACTCAAAATGAATTAGAGACTCATACACAAAACTTGAAAGCATCAAGTTCCTCCAATGGAAAGACAAACAATGTGGGTATATTTAGGTCAACGTGGATCTGTGTTCACAGTGTGCCAAAACCAAACAAAAAACACAGGGGGAAACTCATGGGTGATGGATTAGTTTGGTCATAATTTTGATTTTCTTCATCCGTCACCTACATCACAGGAAACCAAGAAAACAGACACATGTGGGACTGCATCACACTCTAGAGTTTGTGCCCAACCATATTAAAAAAACCATGAAGAAAATAAAAAATCATCCTGAAGTTTACAAGAAAGGTTTCAGCAAACATACATCTGATAAAAGGTTGCCTTCAAAATGCCTAAGCAACTAACACCACTTACTAGCAAAAACACAAAAATTATACTAAGGATACTTTCAGTGCAAAAGAAATCAGTCCATGTAAGAGCTATCTGCCATCGTATGTGGACTGCATCACTATTCGCAATTGCCAAGATAAAGAATAAACTTACCTGCCCATCCACAGGTGAAGGGATAAAGTAACTGTGGTGGATATACACAAATAGTTTTCAGCCAGTAAAGCAGAATGAAATTTCATCATTTGGAGCCATAATCTTGAACCTGGAGGACATCATGGCAAATGACCTAAACCAGGCAGAGAAAGAAAAACATTGCCACATCTCACTCATGTAGAATCCAAAATAAAAGGCTTTATTGCATAGATCTAGAGGGCACAATAGTGGTTACCAGAGGTTGGAGGGAAGAGGGGGCATGGGAAGGGATCATAAATAGGTAAAAAGTTACACTTAGATGAGAGGAATAAATTGTTCCTCTCTGTTCCACAGCACAGTGACTACAGATTAATAACACATCATACCTTTTTCACAAAATCTGAAAAAGATTCCAAATGTTTTCACCACAAAGAAATTAACAACTGTTTGTGATAATAGAAACTCTTGTAAATGCAAGATTTCAAATGTTTTGCCACAAAGAAATTAACAACTGTTTGTGATAATACTCTAAATATCCTGATTTTATCATTCCTCTGTGTCTGCATTAACCAAAATGCCCCAATCTAACTCCCCACATTGTACACCTTTGCTATATGGCCAACCTTTTAAAAAAATATGTAAACACACAATGCTAAAATTCATGTGGACAGCCTGAATTTCCAAAGCAATTCTGAGAAATCCAAACGACGTTGGCTGTGTCACACTTCCCAATTTTAAATTTCATTGAAAAGCTAGGGACCCCCTTCCACACAGAGCAGTGAAACAGATTAGAGGATCCAGACGTAAACTCACACGCCTAACACCATCTGATCTTCAACAAAATCCACAAAAATAAGCTTTGGAGAATGGACTTCCTCCTCTCAATAGATGGTGCTGGGATAAATGGCTAGCCAGTTGCAGAAGAAAAACAGTGGGGCCCTGTGTCTCACTGTGTACAGAAATTAACTCAAGTAAATGAAATATGTAAATGCAAGACCTCAAACTATGAAAAGCCTGCAAGGGAACCTAGGAAGTACCCTTCTTGACAGAGGATTTGGCACAGCATGAATATGCTTAAGTCCCCAAAAGCAAGTGTAACTAAAATAATTATTGACAAGTAGGGCCTAATATACAAAAGAGTGGCTGCACAGCAGAAGAGATTAACAACAGAGTAAATAGACAGCTTACATAATGGGAGAAAATGTTCCCACGTATGCATCTGATGAAGTCTAATATCCAGGATCTACCTCAAACATGTTAAGCAAGTAAATCAGCAAAACAAAAACTCAATGAAGAAAGTTCAAGAGGCGTGAAAACACACATCTCAAAAGAAGGTTTACAGCAACCAACAGACAGGATAACATTTTTCTAACTTAGTAATCATCAGAGAAATACAAGCAAAAGGCCCATGAGATAGTATTTCACACCAGTCAGAATGGCAGTTATGACACAGTCCACAAGAATGACTGCCAGTGAGGCAGAGGAGGAGAGGAATGCTGGTCTGCTGTTGGTGGAAATGCAAACTACTTTGGACACCATGGAAAGCAATGTGGGGATTTCTCAAATAACTTTCTTGACATCACTAATACAAAAATGCCCAAGAAAACCACACTAAGATTCTGCCTCATTCCACTCAGAATGACTACTACCAAAAACAAACAAAACACAAATTTTTGAAGGTGACAGCCAGTGTACACTTACAGAAGGGTAACCTCTTAAACACAATTGGTGGGGATGTAAATTAGTATACACACTATGAGAAACAGCTAGAGGTTCCTGAAAAAATTCACAGCACAACTACCATGTCAGCAAGCAGCCCCCACCACTGGTTCCACATTTGAAGCAGCTGAAATTCCTAGGTTGAAGAGAGCTATCTGCCTTCCCATGGGTACCAAGGCACTCGTAACTGTCACCAAGGTACAAAACAAACCTATCTTTCCATATGCGGCTGCTGGAATGAAGAAACTGCCATATAGATACACTACAGAATATGTTTCAGCCATAAAGCTTTGGGAAATCCTGCCATCAGCAGCCACATGAAGAAATCTGGAGAACATCAGATCCAATGAATGAGCCTGGTAGAGAAAGTTCCATGCCACGTGATCTCAGGCACGTATACTGAAAAAAGCTTTATCTCCTAGAAGTAGAAAGTTCAATAGGGATGACCAGAGGCTGCTGGGGAAGTGGAGGCGGTCCGGGGAGGAATCAGTAATGGGTACAAAGTTACTCTCCGATTAGAGTAATCAATTCTGGTCTTCTATTCCATAGCAAGATGACTAGCCTTAACACAAATGTATCATATATTTCAAAGTAGCTAGAAGAAAAGATTCTGAATGTTGTCACCACTCAAAAAATAATAACTATATGAGGTGAAGAGATGCTAAATAACCTGATTTTATCATTACTCAACATATACATGTATCAAAATCTTCCTGGTACCCTCTAGTTATATACATTTAGCATATGGCAGATAGTAAGGCGAACATCACACACCAGGGCCTATTGTGGGGAAGGGGGGAGGGATAGCATTAGGAGATATACTTAATGTAAATGACGAGTTAATGGGTGCAGCACACCAACATGGCACATGTACACATATGTAACAAACCTGCACGTTGTGCACATGTACCCTAGAACTTAAAGTATAATAATAAAACAAAAAGAAATATTTAAAAAATGCCAAAATTTATGTGGAAATGTGAAACACCAAGAATTTCCAAAGCTATCCATGAGAAATACAAACCATATGGGATGCATCACATTCCCTGAGTTCTAATTAAGTGAAAATCCCTAGTTAACCAACTCATATGTAACTGGCATACACGGAGAAACAGACCAGTGAGCAAAATGAGGGCGCTCAATAATAAACACAAATTTCTAAAGAGTGAACACATTTTTCAAAACACCACCAAAATGACACAATGGGGAAGGGTTCCAAAACTAAATATTCATTTTCAAAATAATAATACTGGACTCTTATGGTACTAAATACACAATAATCAACTCAAAAGAATTAAAGATTATACACAAAACTTGCAACCATAAAGTTCCTATGAAGACAATCTCAGGTGTGTGTATATTTAGGGCAACTTGGATATATGCTCATGGTTTGCAAAAAGTAACAAAAATACAAGGGAAAAAATCATTGACAGTGGACAGTTTTGGTAGGGATTATGTTTTTCCTTGATTAGTAACCAACAGCATAGCTAATCAAGAAATTGTACACATGTGGGACCACACCAAACTGAAAAGTTTTTGCCCAACAAAGGAAACAATGGACACAATGAAAAAGCATACTGAAAAATACAAGAGACGTAGTTTGGGCAAACATATCTTGGATAAGGGGTTATTTTTGAAAACGTACAAGTCAGTAATACTACCAGCTGGCACAAAACAAACAAACAAACATAAAAATAACCAGACCAAAATTGGGCAAATAATCTGAGAAGATATTTGCACAAAGACAGGAAACTGACCCAACATTTACAAAAATGTGGTTAACATTACTACTCATGATAAAAATGTAGATCAAAACCACACTCAGATCTTATCTCACTCCAACTAGAAGGAACATTACGAAAATATTAAAATATTTAAAAAGACAATTCCTGGTATCAATTTCCAGAAAGGGGAACTGTTTGTGGAAATGTAAATTAGTACTAACACTACAAAAAAAAAGTTGGGGGCCCTGCAAAGAATAGAAAAAAAAAAAAGAAATTCCATGCCATCTAGCATTCCCACTACTGGGTATATGTTCAACCTACCTGTTCATCCACAGATAAAGGGATCAAGAAACTCTTGTATACATACATGAGGGAATATTCTTGGCCATCAAAATAATGAAACAGTGTCATTTAGAGCACTCCAGACGAACCTGGAAAACATTATGTTAAATGTAATGAGCTAGGCCTAGAAAGACAAACACTGCATGATACCACTCATGAAATCTTAAGATGTTTATCTTGAAGTAGAAAGCACAATACTGGTTACCAGAGTCTGGGAGATAGAGGGGGAATGGGAAAGGATTGGTTATGGAAACAAAGTTATCTTAACATTAAAGGAATACATCTGCGTTCTCCTCCTCAGCCTGGTGACTGGAGTTAATAATACTCTATTTTTCTAAAAAAGCAAGAGGGAGAATTTTGAGTGTTCTCTCCATTAAAAAAAAAAAAAAAAAAAAAAAAAAAAACCTATATGAGGGAATAGAGATCCTAAGTACCCTGATTTGATCATTACCCAACCTATCTGTATGAAACTGTACCCTTAACTATGGACCTTTATGTTGTGAAAAAAAGTTAACAGAAATAAATACATATTGCTAAAAATCACAGGGAACCACAAAAGTAATGAATATCTAAAGGAATTCTGAGAAATACAATCAAAGTGAGGACGCACAATCATCGATATCAAATTAAACTGCTGCCAAGTTGTAGTTACGCAGCAGATACATGTTACTTGCATAAAATCAAATACCTAGAACTGTGGACAAAAACAGGGAGGAGAAAAACACGATCAACACAAATATGGACATAGTCAATTGACTTTGATAAAGAACACCACAATGTGGAAGGGAGAGTCTGCTCAATGAATACCTTTAAGAAAAATGATATCCAGATGCAGAAGTAAGAAATAGGACCCTTATTTTACACGAAGTATGAAAATCAATCCCCCTTCAAATTGAAAGCCAAAACAAAAGACCATAAGCCACAAAATGTTTTTAACTACAACACAGGTTGAGCATATATTTTGGGTCACTTGAATCTCTGCTCACCTTTGCAAAGAGGAAAAGAAACACACACCCTGGAAGAAAAACCTCATTGACAATGAAATGCTTTGTCATTGATAGATAATTTCTTATATGGGTGACCAAAATTACCTGCACAGAACGCAAAAAATAAACATCGGACTACATCAACCTGAAGTTTCTGCACAGCAAAGCAAACTACTTTCCACGTAGAAAAGCATCCTATAGATTAGGCGAACATTTCAGGCAATCATGTAATTCACGAGGAGTTGTCGTCTAACGTGTACACAAAAAACACTACAAGACAGCAAAACACTCCAATCTAATATTTCTCAAAGAACCTGAACAGACAATTCTGCAAAGACATAAAATCAAACAAAAGATAAGAGATAAGGTCCTCAAAATTAACTATTCATTAGAATACTGTCATTCGAAACCACACGCAGACAATCTCACACTTAATGCCTATTCCTAGAAAACTTATAAAAAATAGGAGGGGCCGGGAACGGTGGCTCAGGCCTGTAATCCCAGCACTTTTGGAGGCCGAGGCTGGCGGATCACCTGAGGTCAGGAGTTTGAGATCAGCCTGACCAATATCGTGAAACCGCGTTTTTACTAAAAATACAAAAATTAGTCTGGCGTGGTGGCAGGCGCCTGTAGTCCCAACTACCCGGGAAGCTGAGACAGGAAAATTGCTTGAAACCGGGAGGCGGAGGTTGCAGTGAGCTGAGATGGCGCCACTGCACTCCAGCCTGGGAGACACAGTAAGACTCCATCTCAAAAACAAAACCAAAAATAGGAATGAGGGCGTGGTTTTGGAGAAAGGGGAACTCACACACTGTAGGTGGAAATGAAAATTAGGATACACATCATGGAAAACAGCTAAATAGCTGAAGATTCCTCAAAGAACTGAAACTACAGATGTTCCCTGCCCTAGCAAGGTCTCTTTCTAAAGGTCCTGAGGCATCAAAAACAACCATAGGCCCCAGTTCAGAGGCCCCTGGGGCTCGGAAGGACCCAGGTCCCGCGGTTCACCGCTGCCGCGGCCAGGACCCCACAACAGTCCCCAAGTGGAGGACTGGGGCCCAGATGCCCAGGAAGAAGTCAGGGTCTGAAAGGAGGGAGTGGTAGGGAAGGAGCAGGGAGGCCCGGAGGGTTCCCGGTGGGGACCATGCCCCCGCCACTTACCGCTGAGACCTGCCTCCTCCTCCACCATCACGTGGAAGCCACCACGGCTTCTCTAAAGCTCACTCTGACCACGCCGCCGCTAGCGCCTCGCATGAAGCGCAGTCTAAGCTTCTAAGCTTCCGTAGGCGCACGCACGCTGACAGCGTCCCTCCAGCCAGGCTGAAGCACCACCCTCTCTTAAAGGGGCCGCAGCTGGGACAGGCCAGAAGCGACTTCGAGTTGCGGGACAGGCTGATCCTCTGCCCAGCCCCAGGGGTGGACGAAACGACTCCAGTCTCTCATCCTCCCCGGCTCTAGGGCCCTAGAGGTCACAGGAGCGCTCCCTGTGACCCCGGCCCCGACATAGGCTCCCATTGTTTGAAGAGTGCGCGGGACTTGCTCCTGCCCTCTTCTGGACCTCAGCTTCACCATCAGCAAAGGAAGAGGTCTGGCCAGAGCTCTGAGTTCCCTCAAGCTCCGAGTCTCAGGATCCAGGGTGGGCTCCCCTGCCCCTCTGCA
This sequence comes from Chlorocebus sabaeus, assembly GCF_047675955.1. NCBI lineage: Eukaryota > Metazoa > Chordata > Mammalia > Primates > Cercopithecidae > Chlorocebus > Chlorocebus sabaeus. The sequence goes on from NC_132909.1 coordinate 38,488,976, forward strand.
GAGGGGGCCCAGAGAATCACAGAAAGCTGAGAACTGGAGGGACAGTCCGGAAGGCAGCAGGGCCTTCCTGCCTTACTGTTTGCATTCATCCTGTGGGAGCCTGGGGTCTCACTAGGGCCTAAACACCCCACCGGTGGCCTCACCAGGGCTGCCTGGGTCACTGGACTCCACGGGAGGCAGGCAGGAGCCCTGGGGTTTAGCGCTGCCCCCACCTCAACTCCATTCTGCGTCAATGCCCGCAAGGGGCCCTGCGGAGTGTACCCAGGCCGCCCCTTTCCGGGGAATGGGACCTGCATCGGTCTCCATGACACCCACGGGAGGGGCCCTGCCGACCTCTCCAGGGGATCTGGGGGTGAGGCGGGGGAATCCTGGCCATCTCTTGAAGTTCGCTGAGCCACCCACCCCAGAGAGCTCGCAGAGAGCCCACACATTTTCAAACTTTCATTTCCGTTTTCTCCCCCCACCGACCCCCCAGAAAATGAAAGACGTGTGTAGCTTCGTCGCCTGTACATCATCCATTCCCCAGGGCCACGGTGTGGATCCAGCCCGTTAGCTGCCTCAAGGGGCATGGGCGCCTGGCTGTCAGCATGCAGCCCGGGACCTGCCCAGGTGAGGTCTGTGGACACTACAGCGCCGAGGTTCCTCCTGGGGCACACAGGACGCTGTGGGTGCTGGCTGTGAGCTCCTGGAAGGTGGAGCTGGAGGGTGCCCCAGGCCCTGGCTGCAGAGCTCTTGATGTCATGCCCAGCGCCCTCCATCCACTGCCTCGGGGCAATGCTCCGGAGCCCCAGCTGGGGCAAGAAGTCTATCCCTTCGTCCTTTATTCGTTGGAAAAATTCAAAAACACATCATGATCCCCGAAACAATCACTGTTTACAGGCGGTGGCTCGCGCCTGTAATCACAGCACTTTGGGAGGCCGAGGCGGGCGGATCAGAAGGTCAGGAGATTGAGACCATCTGGCTAACACGGTGAAACGGCGTCTCTACTAAAAATACAAAAATTAACCGGGCGTGGTGGTGGCGCCTGTAATTCCAGCTACTCCGGAGACTGAGGCAGGAGAATGGCGTGAGCCCAGGAGGCGGAGCTTGCAGTGAGCCCAGATAGCACCACTGCACTCCAGCCTGGGCCACAGACCGAGACTCCGTCTCAAAAAAAAAAAAAAAAAAAAAAAAAAAAAAAAAAAAAAAAAATTTAAAATAGGATTGTAAATGCCACACTGAAATAAGTTTTTATAAAAATGGTAGTCAATGGAAAACAGGTTCAGAAGACAGGAGAGATAGGGAACACAAGTAAGTTATCTGACTGAAACAGAATTAGAAATTAACAACAGAAAGAAATATTGAACATCTGAAAATATGTGAAAATTCAACAACTCACCTCTAAATCATTGGATCAAAAATAAAATCACAAGATAAATTGGAAAATATTTTGAGCTGCACTCTAGTCTGGGTAACAGACTGAGACCCTGTTTCAAAGAGAACAAAGCAAAACAAACCTCAAAAAGCTATAAAATTAAATGCCAACTTTCTGCTGTCCCCAAACTCTCCGTGGCTCTCCATGCTCTCAGAGTCAAGCCCATTCTTCTCACTTTGGGCTCCAGGATCTGGGTAACCTGGCCAGTGCAGACCCTATCACCATCTCCTCCTCTGCATGCAGCCTGGGGCCTGCATCTGCAGGGCTATCTAGTCTAGGGGAGACAATGCTGGATGTAGCTCCTGCCAGCCCCATAGGGTCAGAACTAGAGGGGAAGGAGGGGGACTGTAGGATTCCAGAGGAATTGCAGGGAGGGCTTCCTAGAGGAATGGGATTTTTTTGAACTTTTTTGTTTTTGTTTTTGTTTTTGTTTTTGTTTTCTCTGTAGCTCAGTCTGACTTGCAGTGGCACAATCACTGCTCACTACAGCCTTGACCTTCCATGCTCAATTGATCCTCCTGCTTCAGGCTGGGACTATAGGCACATGCCACCACACACAGCTAATTTTTTGTAGAAATGGGGTTACACCATGTTATTCAGGCTGGTCTCGAACTCCTGAGTTCAAGTAATCCTCCTGTCTTGGCCTCCCACAGTGTTGGAATTACAGGCATAAAGCACCTCATCTGATGTGAGCTGAGTTCTGAAGTGTGAATAGGAGTTGGCTAGGTGAAGAAGGGAAAAAAGGCCTTCTAGACAGAAATATTTATCAAAGATAGAGAGAAGGAGACAGGAGTTCATTAGGGCAGGGTCTTTGAATGCCAGGCTGGGAGCAGGAATTTTCTCACAAGGCCAGTGTTGAACCATGGAGAATGTGTGAGCAAAGGAGGCCATGATTAGAGCTTGATCACTCAGGGGCAAGAGTGTGGGACAGTTTGGTTCTTGGGTGTTGGGATCAGGAAAGTTTCAGTGTCATGGGGGGTCAGTAGAGTCAAGACCCACATGAGCTCATCTCTACCTGACACCTCATGCCAGAGTTGGTGGAGGAACTCCTGATGTATAGAGTCCAATAAGCCCTGGGATCCAGTGACTTACAGTGTGAGGTACAGATCAGTACAGAAAGGGTACCGCCCCAGGCTCTGCTCAGATGGACACAGCCCTGACCTCATCTCCAGCCTCTTCTCCACCCCGGCCCTGATAGTCCTGCTTTCCATGGTAGCCATGGGCTATGTGTTAAAATGACAAATCAGCCCCGTCCCTTCTCTCCTTAAAACCCTGTCATAGATCTTCTTTGATCTTAGACTAAAACCCAGAGCCTTCCACAGCTCAGAAGGCTCAGAGTGGCCCAGTCTGTCTGGGGAGCCTCTCGCCCTCCCTACCCACTCCAAACTCACTACTGTTTCTCTCCCTCCTCAGGATCCTTGAACCTGCTGATCCTTCTGCATGAAATTCAATGGTTAGTGATGTATCCTGTAAAACTTCCTTTTCAGTATGCATGGTTTTCATTTCTTTTTTATTCTTAATTTATCTGGCTATGACTTCAGTGCTTCGTTGAATAGAAATCATGAAAGCAGGCACCCTTGCCTTGATCTTGATCTCATAGAAAAGACTTTTATTTTTTACCACAGTGTATGATGCTAGCTGTGGGTTTTAAAATAAATAGCCTTTCTTACACTGAAGTAGTTTTTGTCTTTGTCTAGTGTTTTGGGTTTAACATGAAAATGTGTTGAATTTTATCAAATGCTCTTTTACTATCGATTGAGATAATCATATATAGTTGTTCCCCATTCTGTTAATGTGGTGTATGTCATTGATGAGCCACCTTTGTGTTTTTGTAATAAACTTAACTTGACCATGGTGCATAAAACTATTGGTATGCTCTTGTTGGGTTTTATAGCATACTGTTAAGAATTTATGAACCAATATTCATACGGGACATTGGTCTGTGGTTTTCTTTACTCATAGAACCATTACTAGGGTTTGGTAACAGGGTAATGCTGGCCTCAAAAAGTAAGTTAGGAACCATTTGATTCTATTCAACTTTTTGGAAACATTCAGGAAGATTATGGTTAATTCTTTAAATGTTCAGTTGAATTTATTAGTAAAGTCTTCTGGTCCTGTGCTTTTCTTTGAAAATTTTGATTTATGATTCAATGTACTTACCAGTGAGTTATAACTTTATATTAATTTTCTATTTCTCCACAGTTGCACTTGGCAGGCAATATGTTTCTAGGATTTTTCTCGTTTATTGAGGTCATCCAATTGGTTGGGGTTCAAGTCATAATACTCTCTTATAGTCCTTTTTATTTCTATAATGTCAATGGTAATATTTCTTTTTCTATTTTTTTAGTTAGGTACATGCTTTTTTATGTATTTGTTTGTTTTGGTTATTTAGCTGAAGGTTTGTCAATTTTGTTTATCCTTCCTACTACCTGTAGTTTTGTTGATTCTCTTTATATTGTTGTAATCTTTATTTTGTTTATCTTGGGCTGTAATCTTTATTGTATTTTCTTATACTAGCCTTGGATTCAGTTTATTTTTAATGTTTTCTTAAGGCATAAAGCTATTCTGTTGATTGAGGACTTTCCTTATTTGTAAAGTAAGCATTTACAGATAAAAATTTCCTTTTTACCATTGGTTTCACAGCACCCAATACATTTTGTTGTGTTTTGTTTCTACGTTAAATTATATTAAGATAATTGTCTAAATTTACATATAATTTTTTCTAGGAACAATTTGTTACTTAAGTGTGTTGTGTAAGTTTTATATGTTTTTGAATTTCCTATTTTTCATTCTATTGTTGATTTTTGCAATTCTTACCACTGTGTTTGGAAGAAATACTATAGGTAATTCCAATAATATTTAATCTATGAAGACTCTTATACTCCAGCATGTTATTTATTTTAAATAATAGTCTAAGTACAATAAAATATATGTGTATTCTGTTGATGTTGAGCAAAGTATATTTTGTTTTATATTTTAAAATCTTATAAATTTTTGTGGGCACACAGTAGGTACATATATTTATGGAATACATGAAACATTGTGATACAGGCAAGCAATGCTTAACAATGACGTCATGGACAATGGGGTATCTATCCTTTCAAACATTTATCCTTAGTGTTACAAAAAAACTAATTATACTCTTTTAGTTATATTTAAATCTACAGTTGAATTATTATTAACTATAGTCAACCTGTTGTGCTATCAAATAGTAGATCTTATTCATTCTTTCTATTTTTTTGTACTCACTAACCATTCTCACCCCACTCACTACCGTTCTTAACTTTGGTAATCATTGTTTTACTCTCTGTATCCATAGAGAGTTCAATTGTTTTGATTATTCTAATACACACAACTAACAAGAACATATGATGTTTGTCTTTCTATGCCTGGCTTATTTCACTTAACATAATGATCTCCAGTTCCATCCATGTCGTTACAAATAACAGAATCTCATGCTTCTTTAATAGTTAAATAGTACTCTATTGTGTATATCTACCACATTTTCTTTATCCATTCATCTATTGATGAACACGCGTTATTTTCAAATCTTGGCTATTATGAGCAGTGCTGCAATAAACATGCAAATGCTTGTTATGCTGATTTTTTTCTTTTCTTTGTTCACCCTTTGTTTTATTTTTTATTATACTTTAAGTTCTGGGGTACACGTGCAGAATGTGCAATTTCATTACATAACTATACACCGGCCATAGTGATTTGCTGCACCCATCAACCTGTCACCTACATTTTCTGAATGCTAGCCCTCCCTAGCTCCCCACCCCCCAACAGGCCCCGGTGGGTGATGTTCCCCTCCTTATGTTCATGTGTTCTCATTGTTCAACTCCCAATTATGAGTGGGAACATGAGGTGTTTGGTTTTCTGTTCTTGTGTCAGTTTGCTGAGAATGATATACTGATTTATTTTCTTTTGGATACATACACAGCTGTGGGATTGCTGAATTGTATTGTAGCTCTACTTGTAGTTTTTTGAGGAACCTCCAAACTGATCTCCACAGTGGTGGTACTAATTAACATTCCTGCCAACAGTGTATGAGGTTTCCCTTTTCTCCACTTCCTCTCCAGCATTTGTTGTTGCCTGCCTTTTGAATAAAAGCCACTTTATGGTGAAATAATATCTCATTATAATCTTGATTTGTATTTCTCTGACGGTCAGTTATGTCAAGAAGACTTTCATATTCCTGTTTGCCATTTGTATGTCTTCTCTGAGAAATGTCTATGTATTATTTGCCCATTTTAAACTACATTATTAAGTTTTTTCCTATAGAGTTGTTTGAGCTTTTTGTATATTCTGGTGATGAATCCCTCATCAGATGGGTAGTTTGCAAGTATATTCTCACAATTTATGGAAGATTGTTTCCTTTGCTGTGCAGAAGCTTTTTAACTTGACATGATACCATTCATTCATGTTTACTTGGGTTGCCTGTGCTTGTGGGCTATTACACAAAATGTTTTTGTCCAGACAAATGTTCTGTAAAGTTTCCCCAATGTTTTCTTTTAGGAGTTTCACAACCTTAGAACTTAGATTTAAGTCTTTAATCTTTTCCATTTGATTTTTTATATGGAGAGAGATAGAGGTCTAGTTTTATTCTTCTGCATATGGATGTACAGTTTTTCTAGTACCATGTATTGAAAAGGCTGTATTGTCTCCAATGTATGTTCTTGGCACCTTTGTCAAATATGAGATCACTGTAGTCATATAAATTTGTTTCTGGGTGTTTCTTTTGTTTCATTGGTCTATGTGTCTGTTTTTATGCCAGTACTATGCTGTTTTTATTACTATAAATTCATAGTATAATTTGAAGTCAGATAATGTGATTTCTCTAGTTCTGTTCTTTTTGTTCAAACAGTGTCTGGTATTCTTGGTCTTTTGTTGTTTCATATAAGTTTTAGGATTGTTTTTTCTATATTGTGTGAAAATTTTCATTGGTATTTTGATAGAGATTTCATTGAATCTATGGATTTTGGTAGTATAGACATTTTAACAATATTGATCCTTCCAAACCATTATCACAAAATATCTTTCCATTTTTTGTGTCCTCTTCAATGTATTTCTTATGTGTTTCATAGCTCTCATTCTAGAGATCTTTTACTTTTTTGGTTAATTTGTTTAGATTGTTCACTGTTGGCATATAGAAATGCTACTCATTTTGTGTGTTGATTTTGTATTCCATAACTTTACTGAATTTGTTTATTAGTTCTAATGGTTTTTTGGTAGAGCCTTTAGGTTTTTTAAAGAAAAGATTATATCAACTGCAACCAAGGATAGTTACATTCTTCACTTCCAATTTGGATGCTCTTTCTTTCTCTCCTCTAGTAGCTCTAGTTAGGACTTTCAGTATTACATTGAAGAACAGTGGTGAAAGTGGGCGTGCTTGTCGGGTTCTAGATCTTAGATGAAACACTTTCAATTTTTGTCCATTCGGTATGATACTAAATGTGGATCTGTCATATATGCCTATTATTATGTAGAGGTACATTCTTTCTATTCCCAGTTATTTAAGTATATTTTTAGTCACAAAGAGATGTTGAATTTTATCCAATACTTTTTTGCCATCAGTTGAAATGATCATACAATTTTTATTCTTTGTTCTGTTGATATGCTGTATCACATTGATTGATCTGCATATGATGAATCATCCTTGCACCCTGAGACATATTCCACTTTGTCATAATCAATTATCTTTTCAATGTTTTGTTGAATTTAGTTTGTTAGTATTCTGTTGAGGATATTTACATCAGTCTTCATCAAAGATATTGGCCTGAAGTTTTCTTTTTTGATGTGTCTTTGTCTTGTTTTACAATCAAGATAATAATAGCTTTTAGAATGAGTTTGGAAGTATTTTCACCTTCTCCATTTTTCTGAAGAGGTAGAGTACAACTAGTGCTAGTTCTTCCTTAAATGTTTGGAAGAATTCAGTAGTGAAGTCATTGGATCCTGGGCTTTTCTTCACTGTAAGACTTTTTATTAAAGCTTTGATAACATTATTTATTGTGGTCTGTGCAGGTTTTAGATTTCTTCATAGTTTTATTTTGGTAGGTTTTATGTGTCTTGAAATTTATCAATTTCCTCTAGATTTTCCAGTTTATTGGAGTTGCTCATAGTAGCCACTAATGACTTTTTTAATTTCTGAGGTAAAATTTGTAATGTCTCTTTTTCATCTCTAATTTATTTGGGTCCTCTCTCTATCTGGCTGAGGATTTGTCAGTTTTAATTATATTTTTAAAACGCTTCATCTTTTTGTTTTATTAATTTTTTGTTTTGTTCCCTTTATTTAAATGTCATATATTTCTGCTCTGACTTTTGTTATTTCTTCTACTAATTTTGGGCTTGCTTTGCTCTTTTCTGGTTCTTTTAGATGTATCATTAATTATTTATTAATATTCAAAGTTTTTCTTTTTGTAATGTAGGCACTTACAGCTATAAACTTTCCTCATAGTACTGCTTTCACTGTACCCCATGAGTTTTTGCATGTTATGTGTCCATTGTAATTTGTGTCAGCAAAATTATTAATTTCCTTAAGATTTTATTGGCTCACCAGTCACTCAGAAGCATGTTGTTTACTTTTCATGAACTTGTATAGTTTCCAGAATTTCTCTTGTTATTGATTTCTAGTTCAATGCCATTGTAGTCCGAGAAGAAGGTTGATACTACTTCAATTTTTTTAATGTTTCAAGACTTGTTTTATAACCTATGTTCTATCTTTGAGAATAATTTATGTGTAGAGGAGAAGAATATGTATTCTGCACTTGTTGAATGAAATATCCTGCAAATATCTATTAGGTCAAATTATTCTATAATGCAAATTAAATCCATTTTTTCTTATTGGTGTTTTGCCTAGAAAATCTTTCCAATACTGAATATTTTCACTGGATATACTATTCTAGGTTAAAAGTGTTTTTCTTTTCTTCTTCTTCAGCACTCTAAATATGTTATGCTACTCTCCCCTGGCCTGTAATATTTCCACTGAAAAGTTTGCTGCCAGATGTATTGAAGCTCCATTGTATATCATTTATTTCCTTCCTCTTACTGATTGATAGTTTGGCTGTGTCCCCACCCAAGTCTCAACTCGAATGATAGTTCCCATAATTTGCATGTGTTGTGGAGGGACACAATGGGAGGTAATTGAATCATGGAGATGGGTCTTTTTCATGCTGTTCTCATGATAGTGAATAAGTCTCATGAGAACTGATGGTTTTATAGAAGGGAGTTCCTCCTCTTGCCTGACACTGTGTAAGATGTGAGTTTGCTCCTCATTCGCCTTGTGTCATGATTGTGAGGCAGGCCTCCTCAGCTATGTGGAGTCCATTAAATCTCTTTCCTTTATAAATTGCCCAGGCTCAGGTATGTCTTTATTAGCAATGTGAGGACAGACTAATCCAGTAAATTGGTACCAGTAGAGTGGGGTGCTGCTGTAAAGATACCCAAAAATGTGGAAGTAACTTTGAAACTGGGTAACAGAACAGTTCAGAGGGCTCAGAAGAAGACAGAAAGATGTGGGAAAGTTTGTAACTTCATAGAAACTTGTTGAATAACTTTGACCAAAATGCTGATAGTGGACAATAAAGTTCAGGTTGAGGTGGACTCAGATGAATATGAAGAACTTGTTGGGAACTGGAATAAGGATGAGTGTTTCTATGTTGTAACAAAGAGACTGGAAGCATTTTGCCCCTGCCCTAGAAATTTCTAGAACTTTGAACTCAAGAGAGATGATTTAGGGCATCTGATGAAAAAAGATTCTATGCAGCAAAGTATTCAAGAGGTGATGTGGGTACTGTTAAAAATATTCAATTTTATGTATTCACAAAGATATGCTTTGAAATTGGAACTTATGTTCAAAATGGAAGCAGAGCATAAAATTTCATAAAATTTGCAGCCTGACCACATGATAGAAAAGAAAAATTCATTTTCTATGGAGAAATTCAAGCCAGCAGCAGAAATACACATAAGCAATGAAGAACCAAATGTTAATCACCAAGACAATAGAAAAGGGTCTTCAGGGCATGTCAGAGGTCTTCACAGCAGCCCCTCCCATAACAAGCCAGGAGGCCTAGGAGAAGAAAATAGTTTCATGTGCCTGGCCCAGGATTACGCTACTTGGTGCAGTCTTGGGACTTGGTGTTCTGCATCTCACCCATGGCTAAAAGGGGCCAACATTAATCTCAGGCCATTGCTTCAGAGGGTGCAAGTTCAAACCTTTGCACAGGTGTTGGTCCTGCAGGTGCAAGGAAGTCAAGAATTGAGGTTTGGAAACCTCCACCTACATTTTAGAGGATGTATGCAAATGCCTAGATGTCCAGGCAGCAGTTTGTTGCAGGGGCAGGGCCCTCCTGGAGAGTCTCTGCTAGGGTAGTGTGAAAGGACTCTATGGGGTGGAAGCCCACAGAGAGTCCCCCACTGGCAGACTGCCTAGTGGAGCTGTGAGAAGAAGGTGACCATCCTTCAGACCCCAGAATGGTAGATCCACTGACAGCTCGCACTGCATGCCTGGAAAAGCCACAGACCCTCAATGACAGCCCATGAAAGCAGTTGGGAAGGAAGCTTTTACCCTGCAAAGCCACAGCTCTTGGCAGAGCTGCCCAAGACCATGGGAACCCACCACTTGCATCAGCATGACCAACACGTGAGACATGGTGTCAAAAGAGATTATTTCAGAGCTTTAAGATTTGACGGCCCTGCTGGATTTCCAATTTGCATGGGGCTGGGAGCCCCTTTGTTTTGGCCAATGTTTCCCATTTTAAATGAGTGCATTTAGTAAATGTCTATACACATATTGTATGTAGGAGGTAACTAACTTGATTTTGATTTTACAGGCTCATAGGCAGAAGGGACTTGCCTTGTCTCAGATGAGACTTTGGACTGTGGACTTTTATTTAATGCTGAAGTAAGTTGACTTTGGGTGACTGTTGGAAAGGCATAATTCATTTTGAAATGTGAAGAAATGAGATTTTAGAAGTGCCAGGTGTGATGAAATGATATGGTTTGGCTGTGTCCCCACCCAAATCTCATCTTGAACTGTAGCTCCCATAAATCCTACGTGTTGTGGAAGGGACCATTCCAGTGAGAGGTAATTGAATCATGGGGGAGGGTCTTTTTGTGCCGTTCTCATGATAACTAATAAGATTCATGAGATCTGATGGTTTTGTAATGGGGAGTTTCCTTGCACATGCTTTCTTGCCTGCTGCCATTTAAGATGTGACTTTGCACCTCATCCACCTTTCACCATGATGGTGAGGCCTCCTCAGTCATGTGGAATTGTGTGTCAAATAAACCTCTTTCTTTTATAAATTACCCCATCTTTGGTATGTCTGTATTAGCAGCATAAGGAAAGACTAATGCACTGCTTTTAGAATCTTTTCCATAGCTTTGACTTTTGGGAGTTTGATTATTAAATGTTATGTTGTAGTCTTCTTTGGGTAAAATCTGCTTGGTGTTCTACAACCTTCTTGTACTTGATTATCAACATATATTCTAGATTTGGAAAGTTCTCTATTATTATCCCTTTGAATAAAGTTCTAACCCCATCTCTTGATCTACCTCCTTTTCTTACAGCCAATATCTCTGAGAGTTTCTCTTAAATATTATTTTATAGATTTCGTAGGCATGCATCACTGCTTATTTTTTCATTGGTCTCCTCTGACTATATTTTCAAATAGACTATCTTCAAACTCACTAATTCTTTCTTCTGCTAGATAAATTATCGTAGATACTCTGATGCATTCTTCAGTAAGTTAATTGCATTTTGAACTCTAAACTTTCTGTTTGATTCTTTCTAACAATTTCAATCTCTTAGTTGAATTTATCTAGTAGAATTCTGAATTCCTTCTCTGTGTTATTTTTAATTTCTTCAAGTTTCTTCCACATAGCTATTTTGAATATTTTATCTGAATTGTCATGTATCTCTGTTTTTCCAGGATTTATTTCTGGTCCTTTGTTTACTTTGTTTGGTGAGGTAATCTTTTCCTGGATGGTCTTAATGCTTGCAGATGTTTGTCAGTTTGGGGACATTGCAAGTTTAGGCAATTATTGTTGTCCTTAGAGTCTGAGCTTGCTTGTGCCTGTCTTTCTTGGGAAGGCATTCCAGGTGTTTTTAGGAACTTAGGCCCCAAGCCCAATAACTCTGCGGTTCTTTCTAACTCATAGAGGTACTGCTTTGGTGGTCTTGGATAAGATCTGAAAGAACTGTACGGATTGCCAAGTGGAAGCTTTTCTTCTTTTCCCTTACTTTCTGCCAAAGAAATGGAGTCTCTCTCTCTCTCCACACAATACTGGGGTTGTGGGGATAGAAGCACCCCTGTGGCCACCATCAATGGGACTGCTCTGGTTCATACATAAAACCAGCACAGCAATGAGTCTTCTCGACACCCGTAACCACTGCCTGGCTACCACCTATGTTCACTAAAGGCCTTAAGGCTCCATAATTAGCACATGATAAAGCCAGTTAAGTTTGTGTCTCTCTTTTCAGGGCAGTGAGTTTTCCCAGATTCCAGGTGGGTCCAGATATGTTATCTGAGGGTCAGGGTTTGGAGTTAAAAACCTTAGAAATTTGCACTCAAACCACAAGACAAAGACTTTCCCACTCTTTGATCTTTTTTATATAGACAGAGGAACTTCTCCTTGTGTCCACCACCACCAGCCCATGGATGTTTCTGCTAGGTCACTGCCAATGTTCACTTAAAGCCAAAGTGCTCCTCAGTCAGCTTGCTGTAAATGCTGCCAGGCCTAGGACTCACCCTTCAGGACAGTGGGCTTCTATCTGGACCAGGGCATGTCTATTGATGCTGTCCAAGAGCCTAGGCCTAGATTTGAGAATCCCAAGAGCTCATTTGTTGCTCTAGCTCACTGTAGCTGAGGTCATACCTAAGGTGCCGGAGAGTATCCCCTTTACTTTCTCTTCTGCTTTCCTCAGAGTCTTTCACCATAGCTACCACAGCTGGGAATGTGTTGAGACATCCCTGAAGCCAGCATGTCTCAGAACCCAGAGTTTGTGGTGTACTACCTAGGTATTGCTCTTGGTTATTCAAGGCTTAAGGCTTCTTTAGTTAATAGGTGATTAATCTTGCAAGGACTAGGCTTTTCTGTTGAAGGCATCAGGTTTCCTATTGGCATAAGGTGTGTCTAGAAATGTCATTCATGAGCTAGGGTTGGGAATGGGTGCCTCACAACTGTACCTGCTGCCCCATCCTAGTGTGGCGAAGCTGGTATTCAAGATGCAAGATAACATCTTTACTTTTCAATTTCCTCTACTCAACCAAAAGGAAAAAAAACCATTTTTGTTACGGCCTTCTGTGTTGGCTGAGTTTGGTGAACAGATGACATAAACCCTCCCTTTTCCAGTGTGTCTGGTGTCTCCCTAGGTCATGTGCCAGTCTAGTCAACTGGGTTTAAGACCAGCTCAGCACTAGGGAGTGGCTAGGAATTGAAATACTCTTGTCCTATACTGCTTTTCAAGTTTTCCTAAGACCGCCATAGCACTTTGGCCTATGGCGGCAAGGCCTGAGAATAAGTTCAAGCTCTGACTGCTGGAATAGGCTAATCACCTCTGGCTAGAATTGGCCCAAATGCATGAGCACTGGCTAAGCCCAATACAGCTTTGCTCTCCACTGTGGCAAGGAAGCACTGAGTTCCATGTAAAGTCCCCAAGTCACTGCATTCTCCCTTCCCCTGATGCACAGACTTTCTGTCTGCATTGCAAGGCCACTTCCAGCAAGTGGGGTAGGTGTGGCATTGGTGATTCAGTACTGTTTCTCCTACCCTATTCAGTGCCTCTTTCAGCAATATGAACTTAAAGCCAGATACTCTGATTGCTCATTTGATGTTTGATTCTTGTGATGGTGCTTTTTTGTGTGTAGTTAGATGTTAAAATCTGGTGTTCATGTTGGGAAAATGTATGTTTTAGGCTTCTACTCAACCATCTTGCTCCCAAGGATGGGTCCCAGGGCTCAGACATCCAGTTCCAGAGGTTCAAATTGCCATTATTGCTCAGGAAGCCTGGTGATACTGGAAATAGAAGGAAAGAGGGTGGATTTCCTTCTGGACACTGAGGCAAGTCTTTTTCTTCTCTCTAATATGGGCCTCCCCTCTTCCTGTAGCTGGACCATGATAGCCATCTCAGGAAAGGTTCTAACCCGATATTTTTCTCAACAACTTAGTTGTAGTTTGGGGGCCTATTATTAACACATGTCTTCTAAATCATGCCTAAAAGTCCCACTCCTTTATTAGGTGGAGATATTTTGCCTCACATGGGGGTCAGCATTCTTATAGCCCCAGAATAAACTATTCGTTTCCCCCTGATGGAAGCTAATATTAATCCAGAAGTGTAGGCAACTCATAGAAGAATAGGTCAAGTTATAAACACTAGGCCAGTCCAGATCCACCTTAAGGATCCCAGTTTGCAGGGGTTTAGGGGATATTCCCTGAAGCCAGATGCTAGGAAAGGGCTAGAAGCCATTATTAATAACCTGAAAATGCAGAGCCTTCTCAAGCCTTGTAAGAGCCCTGAAACACAACTGTCCCAAGGAACTCACCTTCTTTGGGTCACACTTCTTTCCATGGCTTTACCGCAGGTAAGAAATACCCCTTCAAAGTTATGTCTGAGCAGTTTTAAAATGCTGTATGGATGGTCTTTCCTTACAAATTATTTTCTATTAGACCAAGAGACCTCTTAATCTGTTTAGCATATAACCCCCAGCTCACTTTCAACAAGAATTAACCCTTAGGCAGAGAAACCCACCTGCATAATAAAAGTTCAGGGTGAGCGACTACCATTGATTTGCGTTCTAGGCAAATGGCACACCTGGTCTAACAAGTTTATTACACCCTATGTTAATCAGACACCACCCCCTCACCAGCTTATCTATAAACCCTCCTGCATTTCCCCACAGATCAGCAGACCATTTCTCCAGACCTCTGTCTGCAGCAGAGAGCTATTCCCTTTCTTTCGCCTATTAAACTTCTGCTCTCAATGTCACTTTTTGTATGCCCATGTCCTAGTTTTCCATAGCTGTGAGACAATGAATCTTGAGTGTTACTCCAGACTACGAAGCTGTTTTCCTATGAATGCATGCTTCTGAGTATGCAGTCTCCTGCTTGTAATGTTTTAAATGGCTTTCCATTAAAATAAAATTTAAAAGTCCTTTATGGCCTGAAAGCCTACACCAGGTGATGCCTAGCTTCATCTGTGAGCACCTCATTTCTTTTCTTGCTATACCATAATGACTGTATCAGCCAGGGTTGATTGTTACATAAGCCACAGAAGTGAATCCTGTGCAATTTAAGCAAAAGGGGGGATTTATTGCTGATTCATGCTTATTGTAGAGAAAGGAAAAGCCTGTCTAATAATTCTGGAAGGACAGAAATAAGCTTGGTTTTAAGAGCTAAATGAACAAGAATTAACCAATAGGCATCATTTTACTACCATTGGACTAACATAGGTCTGACTATTTTCTGCTCCTTTGAGTACATGGTTAGGATTTAAACACCTGCTTGTACCTGGGAGGTGGAGAGTACAATGAGCTGAGATCTTGCCATTGCATACCAGCCTGGGCAACAAGAGCAAAACTCTATTTCAAAAAAAAAAAGATTTAAACAGATAAGAGAAAATATTTTTGCCTTGGCATGGGTCACATGTTCACCCATGGCCCAAAAGGATTTGAAATGTGGGAGGTACAATTCACTGATAGAAAAGAGAATGCTATTTGGGAAAAAAAAATAAAAAGGAATTCTAAGTAAAAACAACAGAAATTGTTTCTAAGAATTTCTTATCAGTGGATGTGTCACTTTTTTCATAGACACCTGCCCCAGGCTGTTGATCTCAGTGGTCACATTTTAAAATTCTGTCAAAGCACATTTTACTTTTCACCATAACATTAATATGTGTATGACTATTTAATCTCTATTTCCTTCACTTTAAGTTTCATAAAGGCAAGGATGACATCTATTTAGTTTTGTAGTATTTTTGCATCGATTATTTTACCTAGGCATAAAAGGCACATGTGATATATAGAATACTGTAAAATACAGTTAATTATGCAAAATTGTACTGATGTAGTCACTTAAATGATGTTAAGATATTTAAATAATTTTATAATAAAATAGAAAATGTGCATGTTAAAAATAAAAAGAATTGAAAATTCTGTATTTGGCATATAGGCAATTATATAGAAGATAACAAAACCACAAACTGGGCACTACAAAGCTTGATAAATACTTTATCTCTTTTTCATTTATGAAGCTTAGTTTTGACAGATACAGAATTCTTGGCTGACATTTAATTTGTTTCAGGCTAAAAGCAGGAGGACCGCAATCCCTCTGGTTTAAGGTTTTTGCTGAGAAATATGCTATTAGTCTGACAGATTTTTTTTAGGTTACCTGATACTCTGTCTCACAGCTCTTAAAATTCTTTCCTTCCCGTTGAGTTTTTTCAGACAAACAAGTGCTGGGGGAATTTGCCACCACCAAACCAGCACTACAAGAAATGCTAAAGGAAGTTCTAAATTTTAAAACAAAAGCTTGATATACACCAAAATAGAATCTCCTTAAAGCATAAATCTCACAGGGCCTTTAAAACAATAATATAATAAATAAAACAAAGTGTCTAAGTAACAACTAACAGGATTAATTGAACAGCACCTCACATCTTAACATTAACATTGAATGTAAATGACCTAAATGCTCCACATAAAAAAAAAATACAATGACAGAATGGATAAAAATCCACTAATCACATGTCTGCTGTCTTCAAGATAGTCACCTAACACATAAAGACTCATGAAACTTAAGGTAAAAAGGTGGAAAAACACATTCCATGAAAACAAAAAATGAAAGCAAGCAGGAGTAGCTATTCTTTTATCAAACAAAACACACCTAAAGCTACAAAAGTCTGTTGCTTTAAAGTCTGTATACTTTTTATATTTAAAAAAGACAAAGAAGGATACTATATAATAATAAAAGGATTAATCCAATGGGAAAGTCAGTATCCTTTTTTCACTTAAAAAAAAGAAAAAGAAGGATACTACATAATGGTAAAAGGATTAGTCCAACAAGAAGATATTACAATTTTACATTTGTAGGCATCTGAAACTGGAGCTCCCAAATTTATAAAACAATTTCACTATACCTAAGATCTGAGATAAACAGCAATAGAGTAATAATGGGGGACTTCAGCACTTTACTGACAACACTAAATAAATCATCAAGACAGAAAGTAAAGAAGAAGCAATAAACTTAATTTATTCTTGAAGGGGTGGCCTGCCCCTCCACACCTGCGGGTATATCTTGTCAGGTGGGATGAGAGACTGAGAAAAGAAACAAGACACAGAGACAAAGTATAGAGAAACAACAGTGGGCCCGGGACACCGACACTCAGCATACCAAGGACCTGCACCGGCACCAGTGTCTGAGTTCCCTCAGTTTTTATTGATTATTATTTTCACTATCTCAGCAAGAGGAATGCGGTAGGAGAGCAGGGTGATAATAGGGAGAAGGTCATCAAGAAAACATGTGAGCAAAAGAATCTATGTCATAATTAAGTTCAAGGGGAGGTACTATGCCTGGATATGCACGTAGGCCAGATTTATGTTTCTCTCCACCCAAACATCTCAGTGGAGTAAAGAATAACAAGGCAGCATTGCTGTCAAAATGTCTTGCCTGCCACCGTAGGGCAGTTTTTCTCCTATCTCAGAATTGAACAAACGTGCAATCAGGTTTTATACCAAGACATTCAGTTCCCAGGGGGCCATATTTCAGATTATCACATGGGGAGAAACCTTGGACAATACCCGGCTTTTCAAGGCAGAGGTCCCTGCGGCTTTTTGCAGTGCATCGTGACCCTGGTTTATTGAGACTAGAGAATGGCGATGACTTTTACCAAGCATACTACTTGTAAACATTTTGTTAACAAGGCACATCCTGCACAGGCCTAGATTCCTTAAACCTTTATTCCATGCAACACATGTTTTTGTGAGCTCAAAGTTGGGACAAAGCAGCTGGAGCAAAGTGGCTGGGGCAAAGTTTCAAATTAACAGCATCTCAGCAAAGCAATTGTTCAAGGTATACAGGTCAAAATGGAATTTCTTATGCCTTCTCTTTCTACGTAGACACTAACAGTCTGATCTTTCTTTTTTTTTCCCCTATGCATTCTTCCCCAAAATGGCAGAATATACATTCTTCTCATCAGCACATAGAAAATTCTTTAAGATATACCATAAAATAGGCCACAAAAAAGCAAGTCTCAATAAATTTAGAAAAATCAAAACCATATCAAGACTTTTCTCAGATCACAGTGAAATAAAAAGGAAATTAACTTCAAAAGGAACCCTCAAAACTATAAAAATAAATGGAAATTAAATAATCTTCTCTTGAGTAATGTTTGAGTTAGAAATGTTATCAAGATGGAAATTTAACAGTTCTTTAAAATAAATAGTCATAGTGACACAACTTATCCAAACATCTGGAATATAGCAAGTGATGCTATGAGGAAAGTTTATAGCATTAAATGCCTACATCAAAAAGTCTGAAAGAGCACAAATAGACCACCTAAGATCACAGTTCAAGAAACTAGAGAAACAAGAACAAACTAAACCCAAACAAAGCAGAAAACAAGAAATAACAAAGATCATAGCAGAACTGAATAAAATTGAAACAAAAAAATACAAACGATAAATGAAACAAAAAAGTATTTTTTTGAAAAGATAAACAAAATGGATAGACCATTCATAAAATTAGTCAAGAAAAGAAAAGGGAAAATCTAAATAAGCTCAGTTAGAAATAAAACTGGAGATATTACAACCAGTACCACAAAAATTATTTAAAAAATTAAGGCTACTGTGAACACCTTTTCATGTGCAAACCAGAAAATCTAAAGAATATTGATAGATCCCTGGAAATATACAACCCTTTCAGATCAGTAATAAATAGAAAACCTGAACAGCCTAATAACAAACAAGCAGTGAGATGGAAAAGGTAATAAAAAGAAAGTTGCCAACAACAAAAAGGCTAAAACCAGAGGGATTCACAGCTGAATTTGATTAGACATTCAAAGAAGAGTTGGTTCTATTCCTACTAAAACTATTCTAAGAGATAGAGAAAGGGGAAATCCTCCATAAATTATTCTATGTAGCCGGTATCATCCTAGTAGCAAAACCAGGAAAGGATATAAGAAAAACAGATGATTACAGACCAATGTCCCTGGTTAACATAGATACAAAATTTCTCAGCAATATACAACTAACTGAATTCGACAGCACATCAAAAAGATAATATATCATGACAAAGTAGGTTTTATACTAGGGATGCAGGGATGATTTAACATGCAAGTCGGCTGCGTGTGGTTGCTCATGCCTGCAATCCCTGTGTTTTGGGAGGACAAGGTGGGCAGATCACAAGGTCAAGAGATCAAGACCATCCTGGGCAAAATGGTGAAACCCCGTCTTTACTAAAAATACAAAAATTAACTGGGCGTGGTGGCACATGCCTCACGTGACTGTTATCCCAGCTGCTCAGGAGGCTTAGGCAGGAGAATGCTTGAAACTGGGAGGTGGAGGTTGCAGTGAGCTGAGATCATGTCATTGCACTCCAGCTGGGCGACAAGAGCAAAACTCCATCTCAAAAAAAATGCAAGTCAATAAAGGTGATACATCACATAAACATAATTTTTTTTAAGTATGATCATCTCAAAAATTCAGAAAAAGCATTTGATAAAATTCAGGATTATTTTATGATATACTTCAAACAAATAAAAGCCATTTATGACAAACCCACAGCCGACATCATAATAAATAAGAACACTTGAAAACATTTCCCCTGAGAACTGAAACAAGACAAGGATGCCCACTTTCATCACTTCTATTCAGCATATTACTGGAAGTCCTGGCCAGAGCAATCAGACAAGAGAAATACATAAAGGCCTTTCAACTTGGAAAAGAGGAAGCCAAACTGTTTCTGTTCACTGGTGGTATGATTGTATACCTAGAAAACTTGAAAGACTTATCTAAAAAGCTTCCAGATTTTATAAACAAATTTAGTAAATTCTCAGGATAAGAAAAAAATCAAAGTACACAAATTAGTAGCGCTGCTATACACCAAAAACAATGAAGCTGAGAATCAAATTAAGAACTCAATCTGTTTTACAACAGCTGCAAAAATAATTAAAGAAATAAAATACTTGAAAGATACTTAACAAAAAAAAGTGAAAGAGCTCTACAAGGAAAATTACAAAACAGTGCTGAAAGAAATCTTAGGTGAAATCAACAAATGGAAACACATTTCATGCTCATAGAGGGTGACATGGTTAGGTTTGTGTCCTCAACCAAATCTCATTTTTAATTATAATTCCCATAATCCCCATGTGTCAAGAAAAAGAGCAGGTTGAGGTAATTGGATCATGGGGGTGATTTCCCCCATGCTGCTTTTGTGATAGCAAATTCTCATGAATCTGATGGTTTTATAAGTGTTTTGTTGTTCCTTCTGTGTTCATTCCCCCTCCTGCTGCCAAGTAAAGAAGGTGCCTTGCTTGCTTCCCCTTTACGTTCCACCATAACTGTAAGTTTCCTGAGGCCTCCTAAGTCTTGTGGAACTGTGAGTCAATTAAACCTCTTTCCATTATAAATTACCCAGTCTTGGGCACTTCTTTATAGCAGTATGAAAATGGCTAATACAGATATTTAAAAAATTATTGTGAAAATGATCATACTACCCAAAGCAATCTATCAATTCAATGTAATTTTTATCAAAATTCCGTCATTATTCTTCACAGAACTGGAAAAAAACTATTCTAAACCTCATGTGGAACCTATAAAGAGCTTGCAGAGGCAAAGCCATACTAAGCAAAAAGATTAGTCATCACATTACCTGATTTCAGATTATACTGCAAGGCTATAGTTACCAAAGCAGCATGGTACTGGTCTAAAAATAAGTATAGGCATGTAGACCTATAGAACAGAATAGAGAACCCTAAAATAAAGCCAAATACAGCCAACTGGTCTTCAACAAAGCATACAAGAATATAAATTGGGAAAAAGACACCCTATTCAACAAACGATGCTTGGAAAACTGGCAAGCCATATGTGGAAGAATTAAATGAAATCTTTATCTCTCACTTTATACAAAAATCAACTTCTGATGGACCAAAGTCTGAAATCTAAGACCAGAAATCATATAAATTCTAAAAGATAGCATCAGAAAACCTCTTCTAGACATTGGCTTAGAAAAAGAATTTGTAACTTAGATCTCATAAGCAAATAAAACAAAAATAAATATATGGGACCTAATTACACTAAAAAGCTTCTTCATAGAAAAGAATAATAATAATAGTAATACTCAGCAGAGTAAATGCACAACCCACAGAGATAAAATATTTTCAAACTACGCATATCAGAAAGGACTAATATCCACAAACTACAAGCAAATCAGACAAATTGACCAGACAAAAACAAATAATCCCATCAAATGTAGGCAAAGGACATGGATAGGAAATTTTTAAAAGAAGATACATGAACAGCCAACAAACGTAAGAAAATTGCCGAACATCACTAATTATCAGGGAAATCCAAATTAGAACCAAAGTGAGATACCACCGTACTCCTGCATGAATGGAGGAATGCATAATTAAAAAGTCAAAAAACAATAGATATTGGTATGGATGTGATAAAAATGGAACACTTTTACGCTGCTGGTGAGAATGTAAATTAGTACAACCACTATGGAAAGCAGTATGGATATTCCTTAAAGAACTAAAAGTAGAACTACTTTTCAATTTAGCAATCCTGCCTCTGGGTATCTACCACCCCCCCAAAAAATAAGTCATTATATGAAAAAGGCACATGAACATGCATGTGTATAGTAGCACAATTCACAATTACAAAGATATAGAATTAACCTAAGTGTCCATCATCCAAGGAGTGGATAAAGAAAATATGTTATATATGCCCCATGAAGTACTACTCCCCCATGAAAAGGAGCAAAATAATGTCTTTTTCAGGAACTTAAATGGAATTAGAGGAAATTATTCTAAGTGAAGTAACTCAAGAATCAAAAACTAAATATTGTACATTTTCATTTGTAAGGGAGAGCTAAGCTATGAGGATGCAAATGCATAAGAATAACATAATGGACTCATATTATTCTAGTGTCTGCAATCTACAAGGAGCTCAAATCAGCAAGAAAACAGTGAATAATTTCCTCAAAAAATATGCAAATACTTGAATAGAAAATTAGCAAAAGAAGATACACAAACAGTCAAAAACATATGAAAAAATGCTGAATGTCACAATTCTAACTCTCTTGAGTTAGAAAGTTGGGAAGGTTGGGAGGGGGATGAGAAATTTAAAAACATATTGGGTACAGTATACACTGCTCAGATGATGGGTCCACTAAAATTTAAGAATCACCACTAAAACAACTTATCCATGTGAGCAAAAACCACCTATACCCCAAAAACCATTGAAATAAAAATAAAAATATGTAAGTAAATAAATACATAAATAAAAAGAAAAGGTTTTAAAAGATACCAATATATCAACGATATTTGTGGATAATTTTCCATGTAAGTGTGGCTGTCCCCAGCTGAGAACTCACTGCAGGTGAACCCCAGCTGGTGTCCTAATGCTTCGTGCACAGCAGGGGAAGTGCCCAGTGGCTCTGTTGGCCCTGGTGCTGCATGCCTGCAAACAGCTCTGCAAGGGGAGCAGGACCAACTTGCCACCACAGACACAGGAAAAAAAGGACAGCAGACCAAGACTCAAGCTGGATCACATGGCATGGTGACTTCCTTTACTTTGCACCCCTTTTCAACCTTAACACACTGAAGGGGAAGCGCAGTGGAGAAAATAGGATGATGAATGGAGACCAGGAAGGGCGCGGGGAGCCCACCTGCGGAGACAAAAGGACCACATGCAGATTCTGTGCCTGTGTGAACCTACTTGCCAGGTGTCCCACATGGTCTCTGGCCACGTGAGGAGAGCCTCCCCACCATGCTTGCCTTCGCCCCTGTGCCCCAGGTCCCTGGTGTTCACAAGGCTGTGGTGGACATAGGAACAGGTGTCTGACCTCGACAAGCACCAGGTCTCCAACTGAGGGGCTCTGCAGGGGTGAGTTCTCTGGGCAAGCACATTCTGAAATCTAAGACCAGAAACCATATAAGTTCTAAAAGACAACATCAAAAAACCTCTTCCAAACATTGGCTTAGAAAAAGAATTTATGACAGATCTCATAAGCAAATAAAACAAAAATAAATATATGGGACCTAATTAAACTTAAAAACTTCTTCATAGAAAAGAATAATAATCAGCAGAGTAAATGCACAACCCACAGAAAAACAATATTTGCACACTCGCAGAGCTGCACGCAGACCAACCTTGGAGAGGCTGGCTACACCATCTTACCCCTGCAGAGCCCCTCAGTTGGAGACCTGGTGCTTGTCGAGGTCAGACACCTGGTCGTATGTCCAGCACAGCCTTGTGAACACCAGGGACCTGGGGCACAGGGAGGTACCCTTGTTTGCCTGTGGAAAGTGTTAACAGGAACATGATGCACGTAGACCACGTGTTAACTTTGGACATCATTGGCAGATGTCGGAGAACTTCAGGTGGGGAGATGTAATTTACCTTCTCAGGCTGACCTGGGTAATTAAACTGCCAATGTTATTTATGAGTTTTGGTATTAAAGTGTTGTGCAAGCACCCAGAGGCTTTCTAGCAAAGAGAGTACTATTTTCTTAATCACATAAAATATTAAAGTCCTTGCAGCTGCTCTTCAGAGGGTGTTTCATGTTGTTACAGCTTAAACTGGTGGTCAAGCTGCTGATTGAGTTCCCATCGAGTAACAAACAGCACAGTTTTGTCCATTTCCATGTACAGCAAGTAGTAGCCCCACCAACTTAGTACTATGCCTACCAGTTGTGGGAAAATTTACATTTCCAGGAAACTGCATACAATTGGGTAAAGGATTGGTCCTTCAGGGAAAGAAGAGTTCCAGTTAAATAATGGCCATCGTCTCCAAGAATATGAAGACATTATTTTAAGAACCAAGATGGCTGAGCCCACAATATGTACCATGAACAGCCCTAGGCATGAAATGGAGGGTTAAGCTGCTCTCGCTGGCTGTGAGCCCAACTCTGACACTGCTTGAGTGTGGGGTGCTAGACCCTCAGTGCCTGAGTTTCCACATCTGTAAGCCCAGGTCTGACACTGCCTGAGTGTGGGGTACTAGGCCCTCAGTGCCTGAGTTTCCACATCTGTAAGCCCAGGTCTGACACTGCCTGAGTGTGGGGTACTAGGCCTCAGTGCCTGAGTTTCCACATCTGTAAGCCCAGCTCTGACACTGCCTGAGTGTGGGGTGCTAGACCCTCAGTGCCTGAGCTTCTGTATCTGTAAGCCCAGGTCTGACACTGCCTGGCTGTGGGGTGCTAGATCCTCAGTGCCTGAGTTTCAAAATCTGTAAGTTCAGCTTTGACACTGCCTGGGTATAGGGTGCTAGACCCTCAGTGCCTAAGTTTCTACATCTATAAGTTCAACTCTGACACTGCCTGGGTGTGCGGTGCTAGGCCCTCAGGGCTTGAGTTCCCACATCTGTGAACCTATCTCTGACACTGCCTGGGTGTGTGGTGCTAGGCCCTCAGTGCCTCAGTTTCTACACCTGTGAGCCCAGCTCTGACACTGCCTGGGTGTGGGGTCCTAGGCCCTCAGTGGCTCAGTTTCCACATCTGTACACTGGGTCTTGAAAGAGTGCTGACCATCATGGAGTGGTTGTAAGGAGTAAATGACTCATACCCATAAAGTTCTTAGGCCTTCCCCTTTGTCAGCACTCAGTAAAAATCGTTATTATTGGCAATATTAGGATCAGGCTAAAATAGTAAAGGGGGTGTTTTGTCCTTGAGAGGATTAAAATCTAGATGGAATGAGAAATAATAACAGTAGCCATCATTTGAATATTCCCTGTATGCCAGGCACCAGACTAGCACTTTGAGTAAATTATCTCAAGTAAATACAAATACAGGTGGAAACAGAGAAAGAACCTGTGACGCAAACTGTGCAGCCAGGGGAGGCAGGATCTACATGTGCTCAGAACTCAGGTTGCTGAGTCTGCAAAGCCAAACAGAATTGTCAGCAAAGGTTCCCTGAGAGCCCACTTCGACCTGTTGTGAGAAGAGACAGCAGATCTCACAAGAGCAGGTGGAACACCTGTGGAGGAGCAAAGAGGCTGCTGCAAACAACA
Organism: Chlorocebus sabaeus; assembly: GCF_047675955.1. Taxonomy (NCBI): domain Eukaryota; kingdom Metazoa; phylum Chordata; class Mammalia; order Primates; family Cercopithecidae; genus Chlorocebus; species Chlorocebus sabaeus. The sequence continues at coordinate 38,513,618 of NC_132909.1, forward strand.
GCGGAGTAAGTTTGCTCTGTGACTGTGGGAAATTCCCTTTCCTATGTGTCTTTTAAAACAAAATTTATTCCCACTCTTGGGGGAGAGGGGTGTGCAGTGTGAACCTGCTGGGAAGATGGGGAGGGAGTGAAATATTTACAAAGCATCCTCTGTCAGGCTGGAATTTTACAGGTAGGGAACAGGGAACAGTTGGAACAGTCCCTGCAGGAGGTGTTCTGGGCTTGTGTGAAAACCTTGGTGAGGAGAGGCCCAGGCCAGTAATGTGGCTTCATAAGCATGATGTCCAGCGAGTCAGTCACCAGCCTGGGCACCTCCTCTTCCATTGAACATTCTGAGCTGTGCCACCTCCGCTGGGGGTGGAGCTGCAGGAACCCTTAAGACCCTCATGTCCTTGGGGAGGAAGATGCCTGGGCTGAGTCCCGTGCTTGTGGGGAAGCTCTGAGCGTGGACACAGCGAGCTCTGACCAGTGGAGTGAGGACCTCACCCCTTCCCTGCAGGTCTGTGCTGGGCCTTGAGGGAGGAGTGACCACAGCCCCCGAGCTGGCGGGCAGCTGGGGAGAAGCTGTGAGCATGAGGAGCCAGGGATCCCCTTGGGAGAGGAGGGAGTGTGGGCATGGAGCACATCTGCTGCCCAGGCTCAGTCACCAGAGTGAGGCCAGAGAGGGAGGGCGTGGAGTCACCAAGCATGTTAGAGGCAGATGCAGGGGCACCTGTGCACATATTCACTTCTACAAGAACCAGCAGCCTGTGGAGGAGGCTCAAGGGAATGAGGTGAGTCTTGCTGGGGCTCCAGTTCATGCCTGGCAGTTGTCGGGGATGCAGAAAATGACACAACCCCGGAAGACCAGAACACCCCATCCGAAACTGACTCTGGCTTCAGAGGCTGAAGGAACAAAGCACATCCTCTGGGGACAGATGGACGGAGGGCTCCTTGCCTGGCTGCTCGGGGACCTGGTAGATACTGCCCTGTCCAGGTGCCTGGTAGCCCTGCACAGGGAGGGGAGGACATTCCCCCAGGGAAGGGGGATCCCCAGACCCAGACAGGGAGGAGCATTTACAGGGGTGAAACTAGGCAAGATGTGAAAAACGCTGGGTTGCTGTAGGTCATGGGGACCTTGGGGTTTCCAGGTGGTGGGTGTGCATTCCCGGCCCAGCTGTCTGGCCAGTACCTGTCTGGGGCCTCCCTGCCCCCAGCATCCTGCACCCCACTCAGTTTTCTTTGCAGCCAGCACAGTCAGGCTATATAAATACTGGGCTCACCTCTCCTAGAAGAGAGGCCAAGCAATAGTAGGTGCTCAATAATACTTGAATTCCTGAAGGCATGAGCCCAGGTGAAACTATGAAGGGAATAGCTTAGCTGTGGGCAGTGTTTTCTAGATTGGTGGTTCCCAAATTCTGGTCCTGGAAACCCTGAGCACTGGGTGCGGTTGATGGAGTGGGAGGCTTGTGTACAGTGCAGACTTCTGGCCCTCACCAGGTCCTGATGAGAGAGGCATTCCAGGAGCTGCTGTGGAAGCCGCATTGTCTGATGGTGTCCCCCAGGTCCAGGTCGCCTTTGTTATCTCTGTTGAGTCAATGCTGTCACACTGTCTTGGCTCTGCTGTGTGACAGAGGGGTGACCGCAGACCCATGTTTGGGTCAGAGTGTTGAAGGGAGACGGAGCAGGCGTTATTGGGGCTGGGCGGGGCTCAGTACTGGAGTGTGTAGAATGAATACAGATATCTAGAAAATATTAATTAGTAAGAGGAGCACTCATAATATCCACTGCCCTGCTTAAAAATGAAAGATTTCCAAGAGCAACCAAAGCCCTGCTTGGCCTGCCCAGAGCACAGGCTCTTGTCCTGCACAGTGTCAGGGGCTTGGGTTTATCATCCACCCATTTTTATCTTTAAAGAGTTTCCCTGAATATGGTTTGGTCTGGTTTTAAACTTTATATTAAGGGAATCACACTGTGCTTTTTCTGACTATAGCATTGTTGTTAAGAGCCCTCCAGTTGCCTGGCTTCCAGTCTCAGCTCTGGTACTCAGAGGGGGTGTGATGTCGAAGCCTCAGTTTCCTGATCTATTAAATGGATGATCATAATCTATACATCTTAAGTGACTGTATTAATGAGTTAGTAGAAGTGCTACCTTCGAACACCAATGGAAGCCTTGGTTATTTTTAAGCTTGACTTGCTATTTTCACTTAGTGCCATGTTTCGGGTTCATGCTTGCTGATGCATGGAGAGCGGTTGGTCCACGTGTTCACTGTAGAGTGCTTCATTCCATGATCTGGCCACACCTGCTCATCCAGGCCTCTTGTCTGCAGTGTGTCCATCCCCACTACTGTGCTGCTTTGAAAATACACGTTTCTCCTGGTGTCCCTCTGCAAGCACATATTCAACTCACTGCTTAAGCTGAAGTGTTTTCCCAAGTGCTGGAACCGCCTTCCACACTCATCTACAGGGAGACTCTGATCTCCCAGCCCTTCAGCAGCATGGTTAAGGTTTGCAAACTCCTCGTGTGTGGAATGTTGTCTTACGGAATTTGATTCTTGCATTTCCTGGGTTAACCACACTCATCTTCCCTGAAATGCCTCCTGTCTCTTGCTCATTCCCCTAATGGGTTGTTGGTCCATTTTTCTTTTGTAGAAATTCTTTATATCTTCTGGTGACCAGGCCTGTGTCTATTACAGGGGTTACAGATACCTTCTCCTGACGTGTACTTTGATGTTTTTCCTGTCTTTTAATACTATATTTTGATCAAAAAGTTCTGAATTTAATGTAGTTTAGTTCATTCATGTTTTCTGTTTTAAGAAATCCTTTTAAGTGTGTCTCTAGATACATCTTTAGACTGTCCAAGTTCATTAATCCATTCCCACATACCTGATAAACCGCACAAACTGGAACTTTAATCAGTGTTTTGAATTACTAATTTCAACATTATCTTATTTCTAGACCTTTTATTTGGCTCTTCATAAAGTTCAACCTGCCAGTTACGACAGTTTCATTTTCTTTCATTATGTGTTCAGTCTTTCATTTCTTTAAGAAGTCTCCTTTGACAGAAGACTGAGGTCTGATGTTCCTGGGTGAATCCTGTCAGCTGCCTTCTCTGAGCTTGACTCCTTGGTTCCAGTTTCCCCATGTGCTCAGTGACATTGGAGCTGATCCAGTGTTCTCCGATCTATGCCTAGGGACAATGTGATCAGGGACATGCCTCCTCTCAGGACAGACTGGCTGGGAGCTCTGCCAAGTGCCTGAGGACTCGGCCCATCCCCAGCCCCTTTCAGCTACACTTCTGGCTTCAGGTTTCTGGCCCCATGGGTTGAATTCTGACAGCAAAGCTTGGTTGATGTTCTCTTGCAGGGCCCAGAACAAAATGAAGGCTGGGGAAGGCATTTCCCTCGTGTCTACTACTTGTAGACAGGGCTTCCTATTTGCCCACATTCTGGTCCCCACGTAGGGAGAAGGGCATCCAAACCTTGGCAGTCACTGGACCTTTCCCTCAGGCCCCTGTGTGGGTGGTGGGATTCACGCTGCAGGGGTCAGCCGGCACTGCCCGGGAGAATGGCTGTTCCCATCCCCACTAATTCAGAGGCCCATTCCATGCCATCTGGAGGAATTTCTATTTCCCCACCTGCTCAGAAAGACATTAAAAAAAGGACTAAATCATTTTAATCCAACAAATCAGTCACAAGAGGAAAAGTATTATCTAACTTCACATAGAGGAGGTCCCTAGAGGGTCTAATTCACAGAGGCAGAGGGCAGAACCATGGCCCCTGAGGTTGAGGACAGGTTGCAGAGTTCATGTTGGAGGAGAACAGGGCTTCCATTTCACAGGATGAAAAGTCCTGCGGATGGATCCCAGGGATGGTTACACAAGGATGTGAAAGCATTTAATGCCACTGAACTTAAGAAGGAGTACAGGGACAAATGTTGTCATGTATATTTTACCACATATAGGTGGTAAAATATTTCGTTGGGTGTTTTTAGGTGTACTGTACCAGGAAGGGCCCTCTGACCATGCATTCTGCCCCATGGCAGGTGTGGAGGGCCCTGTGACACTCCTGTTTAATTATGTGCACTGCCCGGCCTTCAAAATGCTCTTCCTGGCCTCCCTGCAGCCACACAGACCTCTGTCTAGAAGACTCTTGGGAGTTTGTGAGAAGAAAGCACTAAGTATTCAGTGACATCCTTCTCCCACCACACTTCCTGGTTTTAATGTATCTGTCTCACCCCCACCAGCAGTGGTCAGTGGTCGACTGGCAGTGGATGCTGAAGACAGACCTTGGGATTGGCATTGTCCTTCCCGGGGAAGCAGCCTTCACCTCCTCCACATTGAGCTTGGTTTCTACTGAGGAAGGTGCTACTGACATTATGTCTGTGTGATGCAAACTCTCCCAGCCCTATTGACACAGCCGGGACACCTGGGACCCAGTGCTCCATTACAGAACATTGTAAGATGCCAACGAATTTCATTCCATCGCATGCAGAGGATGACTTCATGGGCATGAAATGTCAGCTGTTACTTTTATGTGAGCATCACCAGCCACCATGACAATTTCCACACTGAAGCCAACTCTAATTTGAAGTTCCCACAGAAGATAAGGTGACTTTGGGCTAAGCAAGAACAGTTGACATCATGCCTGTCACACAACAGTTAAATGCTGGCAAACACAAAGAGTAAGGGAACATTATGGGAGAGGCATTTCAAGTTGAGAAAATCATTTTTTTCACTGAGAACTGGGAAACACAAAACAAAGCAAACCACAGATCCATTCTTATATTTTATCAGAATACCTCAATCCATTTGAAAGAAGGTGGCACTGAGGACAGCACTAGATCATTGTCAGCTTCTTCCCAGTGTTTGAGATGGAGAGAGAAACATCCACAGGCAGAGAGGCACCAGCTGACCATGAGCAACCACCTGCCCAGCTCACAGGTCCCCTCTCCTGACCATGGATGCCTGCCCAGCTCACAGGCCTCCTCTCCTGACCATGGGCACCCACCCGGCTCACAGGGCCTGTCTCCTGCATCCATCCCTTCCAGGTAACATGAATTCATTGCTCATGAAGATAAGCAAACCTGGCACAAATAAGCAGCTCCCTCGCCTCACAGGGAGGATTCAGAATTGGCCCAGAAAGAAGTGACCATGATCTGAAGCACAGTGCTGAGGCCAGAATTAAGAGAGTCAATGCTTTGTCCCAGATCTGTCTCATGGGACAGCAGCAGCATCATGTTGGGGAAGAGTAGCCACTCCCACACAGACAGGGTCAAAGCTTATACCACGAAGGTCCAGGGAGCAGGTGTTTTAGCCTTTGTGGGACAGGAGGTAAAAATGAGTGTAGGTGGCAGGAGAGAAAGCAAAGAGAACACTGAAAGCTTTAGATATGGACGTTTATGTAGCTGTCATATAATTTTCATCTCACGAAGTCTTCTCCTTCCAATTATTTTTTCAAATATTTTGAGATATAAAACTATCCTCAGCTCACAGACACTACAAGGACAGTTGGTGGGCTACAGTTTGTTGATCCTGGCAGGAAAAGCGGGTGCAGAGCAGAGCAGGTCTGGAGAGAGGGATGTGGGCTTGGGCCAGGCCTCTGGGAATTCTCCCTGCTGCCAGCCTCAGGTGCCGTGCTGCCTTACGCTCACCCTGGAAGGTGCTGGCACAAGTAGATGCTGCCAGTACACCTGGGCCTGTAGTGATTGTTGCATATCGATCAGTCTCTTCTGTGATAAATTACACTCAGAAAATTTCTTTTCTTGGCCAGTCATGGTTGTTCACACCTGTAATCTTAGCACTTTGAGAGGCCAAGGTGGGCGGATTGTCTGATGTCAAGAGTTCAAGACCTGACCAACAGGGTGAAACTCTGTCTCTACTAAAAATACAAAAATTAGTCGGGGTTGGTGGTGCGTGCTTTTAATCCAGCTACTTGGGAGCCTTAGGCAGGAAAATCACTTGAACCCTGAGGCAGAGGTTGCAGTGAACAGAGATCATGCCACTGCACTCCAGCCTGGGCAATAAGAGTGAAATTCCATCTTAAAAAAAATTCTTTTCTTGATGCAAGCCCCAGTTAAACACTCTAACAGGACTGATTAAAACCACAGCAGCTGCCTGACCTTTATGGAGTGTATGTCTTTGCCCTTATTCTCAGGAGGGATCCACACAGAGAAAAACTCAAGGCAGGGTTCCAGTCCAGTGCCCAGATTGCACCCATTGCAGAAGGCAGACATTCACCTGCAAAAAAAGTTCCCTCCTATGTTTATGATGGAGAGCTCCAATGGAGAGAGACACGCAGGTTATGCTCAGCTGGTCTGCAAGTACGTCCTCATGGATAATTCCATAAAATTGTTTCTTAGGGCAAAGTTGTGCTGGGCTTGAGCTGGGTTCTGCCACTCAGTGTTATCAGAATTTATTCCTCCAGGCATGGAGATGAGTGGAAAGAAGAAGAGAAACACTAGGGGTTCAGGTTCCCAGATAACTGCCTATTTTAGACCCAAGTGCTTCTTTATTTCTTTTTTTTAATAAGTGTGTGTTGTGTATATTTAAAGTATATAACATGATGCAATGGGGTACAGATAGACAGTAAAAAGGTTACGATATTGAACCAAAGTACATATGTATTATCTCACCTAGTTACTCATTTTGTTTGTTTGATTTCATGACTAAGTGGCTGCATTATTCTGTTTTGACACTGATATAAAGATAATAATTGAGACTGGGTAATTTATAAACAAAGGTTTTATTGACTCACAGTTTTGCATGGCTGGTGAGGCCTCAGGAAACTTACAATCATGGTGAAAGCTGACGAGGAAGCAAAGACAATTTCATATGTGAGCAGGGAAGACAGAGATAGCAAGGCCAGGGAAAACATCCTTATACAACCACCGGGTCTCATGAGAACTCACTCACTATCACAAGAACAGCACAGGGGAAACAGCCACTTAGTCCAATCACTTTCCACCAGGTCCCTCCCTGAACATCTGGAAATTACAATTCAAGGTGAGGTCTGGGTGGAGACACACAGCCTAACCACACCAGTGGCTAGAATATACTCAGCATGAATGCCAAATTCTTCCTTCTCCATAGTCCTCATGTTGTACATGAGATCTCCAGACACCTACACATTTGCTACATCTCCCCATTCCCCTCGCTCACCACGCCACTGTAACCACTGCTTTGTTCTCTCTGTATATTTGATTTAAAACATTTGTTTAGATTCCACATGTGAGATTTTGCAATGTGTTTCTTTCTGTATCTGGCTTATTTCACTCAGCAGAAGGATGTTCTGTAGGTTCATTCATGCTGTGGCAAAATGACAAGATCTCGTTCCTTTTTAGGGCTAAATAATATTCCATGGAGTGTATGTACAACAATTTTTTTAGCCATTTGTCTGCCAATAGACACTTACGGTTTTTTTTCCCCAAAATCTTGGCTGTTGTGAACAGTGCTGCAATAAACATGTGTGTGCATACATCTCTTTGAGATACTGGTTTCATGGATTTTGAATCTATATCCAGCAGAGAAATTGCTGAGTCATATGGTGGTTCTTATTTTGAATTTTTTGATGAAGCTTATACTGTTTTTCATAATTACTGTACCAATCTAAATTTCCACCAATTGTGTACAAGAGAGAAAACTAAAAGCTTTTCCACCAAGATCTGCTATGAGACAGTGATGCTCACTCTCACCACTTCTGTTCAACACAACATGGAAGTCCTAGCAATGGCAATCAAACAAGAAAAAGCAATAAAAGGTATCCACAGAAAGGAGGAAGTAACATTTCCTCAATTTGTAGAGAACATGATCCTGTGTGTAAAACACCCCAGAGTTTCACAAAGTGAAACCAGTGTTGGAACTAATAAATGAATCCAGTTAAGTTGTAGGATATATAAATAATAACCAACTGAAAAAGAAATCAAGAAAACAATTCCATTTACAACAGCATATAAAAAACTAAAGTGCCAAGGAATAAATTTAACCAAAGAGGTGAAAGATCTGTGTGCTGAAAGCTAAGAAACATTGATGACAGAAATTTGAAGAAGACACAAACAAATGCTAGGATATTGTGTTCATGACTTGAAATGATTAATATTGCAAAAATGTCCTCACTGCCCAAGGCAATGAACAGACTCAATTCAACCCCTATCAAAATCTTAGGGGCATTATTTATAGAAATAGAAAAAAATTCTACAATGCATATAGAATATAATAGACTCCAAATAGACAAAACAAGAATGAGAAAAAAAAACCAAAGTTGGAGGTATCACACTTTCTGATTTAAAGTTATATTACAAAGCTATAGTAATCAAAACAGTACAGTACTTTCATAAAAACAGGCTCATATACCAATGAAAGAGAATGAGAGCCCAGGAATAAATCCAAACATGGATGGTACACTAATTTTTGACAAGAGCACTAAGAGGACACAATGGAGAAAAGCCAGTCTCTTCAACAAATCATACTGGGACAACTGGATTTCCTTTTGAAAAAGAATGAAATCGGATGCTTATCTTACACCAAACACAAAAATCAATTCAAAATGGTTTAAAGACCTTGACGTAAAACCTGAAACCATAAAACTGCAAGAAGAAAACAGTTGCTAAAAGCTCTTTAACATTGGCCTTGGCAGTGATTCTTGGATGTCACATCAAAAACTCAGGCTACGAAAGCAATAAATAAATAAATAAATAAATAAATAAATAAATGGGACTACGTCAAACTAAAAAGCTTCTGCAAAGCAAGGGAAATAATCAGCAAAATAAAATGGCAGCCCATAGACTGGGAAACCATACACCTGATAAAGGTCTGTATGAGTTAATTGTCGCATTCCTATAAAAACAAAAACAAAAACAAAAACACCTGATGACTGGGTAATTTATAAAGAAAAGAGGTTTAATTGGCTCATGGTTCTGCAGGCTGTACAGGAAGCATAGTGCTGACATCCGCTCAGCTTCTGAATAGGCTTCAGGAAACTTACAGTCATGTCAACAGGGAGCTAGCACATGGCATGGCTGGAGCAGGAGAAAAACCAGCACATGTCATGGCTGGAGCAGTGCTGGCATCTGCTCAGCTTCTGGGTAGGCCCCAGGAATCTTACAGTCATGGAGGAAGGCCAACAGGGAGCCAACACATGGCATGTTTGGAGCAGGAGAAAGAGGCAGGGGGAGATGCCACACATGTTTAAACAACCAGATCTCATGATAACTCGCTCACTGGCCGTAACCAGAGCACTGAGGAATGATATTACCCATTCATGAGAGCTCTGCCCCCGTGATCTAATCACCTCCAACACTGGGGATTACAATTTGACATGAGATTTGGGTGGGACTCAGAGCCAAACCATATCAAGGGTTAATATCCACAATGTATAAATAACTCATACAACTCAATAGTAGAAAAACAACCCCATTAAAAAATGGGCAAAAGATCTGAATAGCCATTTTCTCCCAAGAAGACATAAAAATGTCCAACAGGTATAGGAAGAGGTGTTCAACATCACTGGCCATCAGAGAGTTCCGAATCAAAACCACTGTAAGATACGACCTCATATCCCTTGGAAGAGCTGTTATCCAGAAGTCAAAAGATAGCAAACACTGGCTGAACGCTTTTCTTCTGCTATAAGAAATGACAGAAAGATACTCCTTCCTTTTCTGTTTTTGTTGTTGGGTACACAAAGATCAAAGCATTCCAAAGTGGGAACATACACCTCTACTTACCACTGATAGAACTGACATGACTTCCTGATGATCAAGGACACACAGTGAGGCTTTTTGTGTGTATTATTATGGGTAACTGTGAGGTTTCAAAAGAGGATAATGCATTTAAAAATGCAATAACAAGGTTCTTGCAATGGATAAAACACTTTCTTTGTAGGATTTTCCAACTGACTGTGAAGCCCCTGCTGCCACCATGAAGTCATCTTTACTCTGGAGACAACCCTGGAGTGGGATTCAAATCTGAACCCAGCCGGGCTCCTAAGGAGTGTCCCAATGTGTGCTGCTTTGCAACACGAGACAGCTACAACGCTTGTGATTTTAGGTGGAACATAAAACCCAATTTCATAATATGCCAAATGAATGAAAAGCAAGGGAAAATCACTTAGGACACCGGGGAAATAGGTGGGGCCCCTGGGGAGTATCTAGTCAAGGCAGACAAAGGCAAATTATGTCCCAGAGACTAACCACACTGGAGGAGAAATGACCCTCAAGCATTTCACCTTTACTTGACGTTATTTGGAAATATGGAAATTTATTTGTGTTTCTTATTTGCCACTTAAACCACATAAAGAACAAGAGTGATTATAGAACAACCCAGGAAGTAATAAAAATTCACACTAATATAAAAATCAAGAAATTATTTCAGCATGGGATGATATAACTTACTCCAAGGTTGCTTTCGCTAATGCAAGCATGTAGAGCATATCCTTCACGAGAGAAGCAAGACATTAGACTTAGTTGTCAAAGGTCCTCTTGGCTTTTCCAGATGGATTTTGTAAAATGCTCAAGGGAAGAAATCATGTCTCCTCCATCTTCAGGTCCTCAGTGCTGAGCACGTTGACGGAAGCTTCGCATGTTAGATGAGACCAAGATATTTTTGGTGAATGAATGAATTAGTTTTGTGTCACCCAGAAGGGGAAACCTGATGTGCATACATTTTTTTTTTGGTTGTAATAATCTTTTATACAAGAGTTTTGATATTATTTATTTATTTATTTATTTTAAAACAGAGTCTCACCCTGTCACCTAGGCTGCAGTGCAATGGCATGATCTCGACTTACTGCAACCTCTACCTCCTGGGTTCAAGCGATTCTCCTGCATCAGCCACCTGAGTAGCTGGGATTACAGACATGTGCCACCATGATGGTCAGGCTGGTTTCGAACTCCTGGCCTCGTGATCTGCCTGCCTTGGCCTCCCAAACTTCTGGGATTATAGGCATAAGCCACTGCATCCGGCCCAATATGAATTATTTCCTTTGAATCTTTGCAAAAACTTGCAAGGTGTGGCATATTTGCACACCCCTTTTACAGGCAGAGAGACCGATGCAGAGCAGAGGGAAGTAGCTTGCCCAGGAGTCTTCTGTTCGCTGCTGACCGTGACGGCACCTCCCGCCTCTGGGCTGTGGAGTGAAACCACAGGCTCTCCCCAGCCTTGGCTCCGTTGTGTTACTGCCAGGCTGGCATGCTGTCACTTCCGGGGAGCACTCTGGCTCAGGCACACTTGGAGGTGTAGACTTAGTCTCGGTAGATCTTGGCTTTCTATTGAGCAACATACAATATTCCGATAGTAATACAATTTAAAATCCATTTTAAAAAAAGAAATAGATTTTATTTACTTTCCAATTGTCAATTAAAATATAACCATATCACATAAAATTTCAAAAGCCCAGAAAAGAAGAGTTCGAATCTCATCATTAGAACACAAGTACACTAATATTTTGGCTCAGTTTCTTCTAGCTTTGTTTCTCTATGCCTATATTTTACATAGTCACAAATGCTATAAAGGGCATTTTCTATGTTTTATACAATGGTGACCCCAGATCTTAAGGCCTGGACCATATTCTAGTGAGTGGAGGTCCTCAATAGAGTTGCATTACCCTTACTTTAAGACTTTCAAAGAGTTTTTGAATGGTTTTTATTCGAAATGGGATTTTGATGAACATATTTTATGTATAATGA